>NC_137064.1:21904236-21924236 GCF_032717465.1 Coenobita brevimanus | reverse complement strand
CTATCTATCATTTATTTCAACTTATTTACTCATCTATTTTGTTAGGACATATATAAACAAAAGGCGTATTTCATAACACCATATCTTAATGACAGGAATATTGTCGCCACCACCCACGTTAATACCAGATGACACACAATTAGCCACAACAACAGATTCACAATTAGGAGAGCACCAAGGCAACACACCCCTTGTACAAACGTCACTACAAATTAAAGACCAAGAAATAAATACGGCAGTTTCAGAGGATGAGTGGGAAACCTCCTCTGACGTAGCAAGTGAGGACTTTGTCGCTGACTTGCACACGTATGCCAATACACTTAACAGGGTTCACCGGTCCGGTCGAATATATTCCACCATTCCTTCACACAACGATAAGCAAGTCCAAGTTAAATTAACAGAGCAAACAGTGAAAATGAATAAAGAAACAAATACCGCGGATCTATCAACCACACCCCATGTGTTCGTGTACCATGAAGATAAAACTGCCCCATAATTCTCTGGCACAGAAAAAGATCGCATTGATGTCATTTCATTAGTCAGTCAGTGCGAACAAATGTTCATCAAGCACCACATACTAGATGAACAAGAGAAAATTGCTATTTTTTCATTTTGCATAAGCCAGGAAAGATGTCCAGCAAGCAGTTTATTGCGATCAGATAAGCTCCATAAAGGTAGGACATATGATGAATTTAAAACGGAATTTTTGAAGAAATTTTGTGGAGGTATGAACTTCTTGCCAGGTATAATTCCAGAATTACATAAAATTGTAGTTCTTGTAAGGGAGTACACTACAAACCATGTGCTCAGTGAAATAACTGCTGATGTCTCCACAATCAAAAGAACATTGTTAGTTACTTTGGAAAACTCAAATTGGATAACAGATGATGGAAAGATGTCCCCAGACCTCGTCGTGGACATCATTGGTTATGTAGCTGCCTTGTGTAAATTACCTGATAGGACCCTTAAGATCGCCAAGACGATCGCGTACGCCCCAGGCATGTGCTTACTAGACTTAATGAATGAGGTAGAGATGCAGTGCAGTAAAGCAGGTATGGTCGACACAGCTGAACATTCTAGTAGAATGAGAGTACCTGAGACAGTATCAGCTGTGAAAACATCTACACCGACCCCAAACAGAGAACAAAATCGATCGCGACCTGAAAGCAGGCAGAGCAAACAACCAAATGTGACGAGGGCTCGATCATAGACGCCAGGCTACAGGCAGTTTCATAAGTTTTCGCGCAGCCCGAGCAGGTCTCGCAACATAAACAACACTACTTATGGGAAGTCACCTCGTAGGTCACAGTCAAGGGATAGGTCCATTCTATGTCATTATTGTGCAAAACCAGGACACACAAGGTATGAATGTTTTATCAAAGCAAAAGAGGACATTCAAAAGACACAAGGATTTGGTCCTTACTGTAGGCATCATAGATACAAAGGGCACTGGACCAGTGATTGCAAAACAGTAGAAAAAATTGTGTCTATGTTCAAATCGGGGGAAGACCAAGTCATGACAAAAAAAAAAACGAACAAACGTAAAGAAAAACAAGTCTAAAATTCACATAGGAGGCATGTTGGGAAATGAGTGTATCTTGATACCAGCGGTATGTGAGGATCAAAACGTTTCCTTATTTTTAGATACAGGCTCTCCAGTGAACTTAATAACACATGAAGAAATAAATAGAATTCTTAAAAATAAGAAGAAAGTAACTTTTCTGGATGAAGCTGATTTAGATTTATACACAGTAGATGGAAAACAAATTACAGTGAAAGGTATGATAAGATTAAATATCAGTTTCACAGAGACTACAAGACCGTTCTCTGCATTTTTCTATATCGTTGAAAACTTAACAATTAAAGCTCATATGTTACTGGGCTTAAGATCCATGAGAGCAGAGAACATAACTATACTCCCACAAATGAATGGAATAGACTTTGACAATGAATTCACAGAGGAAATACCTTCAGAGCCCTCACCGATTGGTAAAAGAGAGCCAAAAAGAATTGGTAATATTAAAGGCTTAAACAAACATACACAAACAGATGAGTGTATAGATCCACTCCCACCACCAGCCACATCCTCCAGAATTAGTGACCCAGATAACAGTACTGATTTATCAATTTTTCCAGCCCATCTCACTTATGATTTAGTTATACCACCTAATTCCTACATGAAAGTTACCATAAAGAGCAAATTACGGAATAGTACTGTTCTTGTCTTAGAAGAATTATGTAAAGTAAAGGAATTGTCAGTAGAAAACGCATTATGTCATACGAACGACGAAGGGCAACTCAGATATTCATAATTAATCACATGAATGGGGAAGTTCAGTTGAAAAAGAGGACTTGCATAGTTAAAATTGAAAAATGTCCTACCCCTGTGAAGGAAATAGTTATAGCTGGAGTGACAAGTGAGATAAAATCTACGGATAGAGAAAGAATAAAAGAGAATTTAATTCACTCAGGTGAATTTGATGAAGAAAATGATTTGTTAACCCTGCTGGAAACACATAGGGACACCGTAGCATTGCCCAGAGAACAATTAGGCTGTACTAACTTGATTAATCACATGATTGATGTGCACCCAGAAACACCACCAATTTTCGTACCAGCTTACCGCATACCACACTCCCAACGTACACTTGCAAATCAGTATGTCGATGAAATGTTGAAACTTGGAATTATTGAGCCTTCAGTCTCCCCGTGGAATGCCCCATTATTCTTCGTGCCCAAACGAAATGGAGAAATGCGTGCGGTAGTAGATTACCGTAAACTAAATAATCACACAATCCCAGACAGATTTTCCATGCCATTGCTAAGCGACGTTCTACAGAATATTGGTCCTGAGAATAACATATTCTCAACCATCGATCTCCTAAACGGCTATTATCAAATCCCGGTTTCGGAGGAGTCACGTAAATACACTGCCTTTTCCACAGTCAGAGGCCATTATCAATATACAAGAATGCCAATGGGACTGAGGACAACCCCAGGCACATTCCAGCGTCTTATGAATTATGTATTGTCCGGAATTTTAGGACAAGGAATATTTGTTTATCTTGACGATATTATAATTGCAACGAAGACTATTAAGGATCATCTCAGGAAATTAGACTTACTCTTACAAAAGCTTGGTGATGCTGGTTTAAAAATTAAACTTTCTAAATGCAAATTTTGCTTTAAGGAAATAAATTTCTTAGGCCACAAATTAAGTTCTAATAGTATTCACACCACTGATGACAAAATACAGGCAGTGAGGGATTTTCCTGAACCCATTACGACTGACGAAGTTAGACAATTTTTAGGTCTGGCTGGGTACTATAGGTCATTCGTACCACAGTTCTCTCATATAGCCTTTCCTCTATTCCAACTACTCAAAAAAGATGCTGTATTCCAATGGGAAGAAGAACAAAAAAGGGCATTTAACAATCTACAAATTAAACTAACAAATGCACCTTGTTTAGCATATCCAGATACAAAAAATCATTTCTTATTTGTACAGACGCATCAGTTAAAGGATTAGGGGCTGTACTGATGCAGGAAGATAAAAGAGGAAAAAATCAACCAATTGCATTTGCCAGCAGACAAACAAGAGGTGCAGAGAAAAATTATTGCACTACAGACTTAGAGGCACTTGCAGTGGTTTTTGCATTACAAAAGTTTCGAGATTTGGTATATGGTTACGAAATCCACTTATTCACCGACCATAAACCACTGGTGGGTATGTTTAAAGAAAAACTCCTTTCTGGGAGGAGAGCAAGATGGAAATGTACAGTTGAAAACTACAATGTACAAATTCATTATATACAAGGTAAAATGAACATAGTAGCTGACGCATTATCTAGGAACCCGAACACAATTCAGGTCGCGGCATTAGATCTCAAAGGAAATATCCCAAACCACGATGATATCGCAAAGGCACAAAGACTTGACCCAATATGGTCTAAAGTTATATATAAGTTAGAAAGTGGAGATTACATACAATTACCCAAACTGCATGTCCCACTCGAACAATTCACAATGGTCAATAATGCATTATACAATATTAACTCTAAACAACCAAAACGCCAAAGAAATAATAACCAGTTGGTAGTACCTAATGACATGATACCCCAAGTATTACGAACGATACACGATAGCCCACATGCAGGACATCCTGGAAAGGATAAGACATTCAACCAAGCCCAGCTGTTATATTACTGGCCCTCATTACGAAAAAGCATATAGACAGATGCGAGTCATGTGCGAAACACAAAGGATACCCAATCACACCTGCACCGATGGGTAATTACCCTGTACCACATCAACCATGGGACGCTGTCGTTTTTTATTTACTCAAGATGCCATTATCATACAATAATAACCTATACTTATTCGTAGCAACGGATCATTTTTCCCGTTATGTCATTTATCTCCAATTAAAGATAAGACAGCAGAGACAGTAGCAAAGGCAATAACAGATAATGTAATATGTCGCTTTACTACCCCAAAGGTACTAATAAGTGATAATGGAGGAGAATTTAATTCTGAGATCTTACAAGAAATATGTAAACAATACAACATCAAAAAGGTTAACGTTTTAGCCTATCACCCAGCATCGAATGGGTTGGTAGAGAGACAAAATAAAAAAGTATTAGATGTGCTACGACACATTCTCAGTGAAAATTATGCAAGCTGGGATGATTGGATTCCCAGAGTAGAAGCCTCAATTAATGGATCTATAACTAAATCCATTGGTGACACACCACATTTCATTATATATGGAACAGATAAAAAACTACCATATGAGCTCCTAGAAGGTGACAGTATGCCCATATACAATTACGATGATTACTCTAAACTCCGTTTACGTGAATTCCAGGACATATACAAAAGAGTCAAAAAACAATTAACGATGTCCAAGGAAGAAATGACGGAGGCATTTAACAAGAAGGAAAGAGATTCACCTATCAGCTTATGTGACATTGTTTACGGTATCATTCATACGAGAGACAATAAATTATCCCCAAAATTTGAGGGCCCATACAGAGTAATTAACATAAAAGCAAACAAAGTTTTAATTAAGTCACTGTCAAGTGGCGAAGAGAAACAAGTTCATATTGACCATTTAAAACGAGTTTCAAGGGAATTATCCCATAATTATTCAGCCTCGGATACAACCGAACAGGCGAACGTACCTCAAGAAACCAAGCAAGAAAACAACAATGATTACAAAAAGAAATTAAGGTCATATACCAAACAATCGAACACACTGTAGGTGCAACTGTTCCAATAACATCTACAGTACATCATTTACGAGAATTAAGTATCGATATAAACTCCTTCTATAAATGAAATAACAATCAACCGTAACGCACATCATCAGTATCATCGACCACAGCATGACCATATTAGGAAATTAATAGATTTTTTTTTTTTTCGGTAGGTTACGATGAAGGAACTTATGCTATGGATTCTCCTCTACATAGCAAGAGGATATGCGCACTTAGACCCCCAACACATAGTACGACAAGGATGCCTCATAGCTCCAACGGCCACGACTACAATCGTTAAGGACGTCATGAGTACTGAAATAAGTCTAGATTACTTGTATGAATTACCTACTTATCTAGACAATCTTGCGAAGCCAATGTGAACTCTGGACTTCATGATAGGAAATTATGTTTCACAAGCACATAACAAAGGAAGTGAATGGAATGGTAAAGTTAGCGAAATGGAAACTAGAACAGGCAAAGTCAACTATGCTCATCATGATTCAAGATCTCCCATCTTATGGAACGGAGGTACTGAGCGACAGGAACAACATCACACGTACTCGCCAAAAGCGCGGTTTGTTCGACCTGGGTGGCGCAGTTCTTGGGAACATCTTTGGACTGGCTACAGAGGATGACCTTGAAGAAATAAACAACAAATTTAATAAAATAGCTCAGATACTAACATACCAAGATAAATTCATCACAGGACAGAACTCAGCAATGAAGACAATTGTGAAAAATCTGAAAAAGGCAGAAAACATAGCTCTCGAGAGTGTAGATAAAATAAATGAAATGGAAGGAAACATTACACTTTTCCAACACTTCTCCATCATCACAGAACATATTGACACGATTCTACTACAATTAGACAACACTAGAGATCGTTTCAGGGCACTTATGCAAGGAATTTCGAATGCTGGTGATGGCAAGATCACAACTGACTTACTCCCAGTTCATGAGCTACGTCAGATAATTAGTCAAGGCATACATAAACATAAATTGAAGCCGTTGTCCCGCAGTAGCGAATTCATGCAATAGTATCCATATTTAGAAGCAACACTAACACCAACATCAGTAGTAGTTCATGTACCATTCATAACTGAAGACCTGTTCACAGTATACCAAATACATCCCTTCCCCTATAAAAATAACAACACTTTGGTCATCATCAACATCAACACAGACACCGAACTCATCATGATCTCCAAGAGACGGGACACTGTCACTTTCACAAGTGAATCAACGATTGAACGAAAGTGCCGTACATCCTTACACGCTGTTCATCTTTGTCCTGCGTACATTTTCACGTTTCAGCCTACTGATACAGTCCCTTGTGAAATGGCTATCATCAGAAATGACAATATTCATAATCATTGCAACTTCACTTTTGCTCCAGATAAACTTGTACACCATCAACGCATTGGACACTCACAGTTTTTTTATTTCACTCATAACACATCAGTTTACATAGTCTGTCCAGATATACCAACATCTCATACTTTAGCCTCAGGATTATACATAGCACCAGACTACTGTGCGGTATTTACACCAGCCATGTCTACTTCATCCACCATCAATCACTACACCATTCTCAATCATACACACAAACATTTCCACCCACTGCCTGATATGGACTTAAACATGAGCACAAGTATTAAGTTGACTTCACCTAAGTTTGAAACTATGCAGCTGATCAATGAAACAATGAAGCCCTGGGAAGATTTGAGTTTGAGTATGTTCAATCCATATTATGTGTATAGCCCAGCACCTACTGTCTTTATAATCTTCTGCATTGTATTTGCAGTAGTGCTGTTCGCAATGCACAGAATGCATGCAAGAATTGCAAATTTGGAGTCAGTATTTAGTGAGGGGAGAGTTAACATCCAAGTTAACCCCCCTGAATGAAGTGTACATATTTTGTATATAGTATTAATAATATATATAAGAAAAAATACAAAGAAGAATGACCCATGATATAGAAGTATGGCATACCAGTACCATTATCTTTAAATGAAATATTAATAACTCTTACGATAATCTTAATTTTAAACTATTTTTTTTTCTTGCATGTATGCATTTCACTACAATAACCCAAGTACATACTGTATTACAGTTAAATAGTTTACTTTTAATGCATTTATTCAAATATGTATACGACTTGTTTAAAATGTAATATTACTGGGTCATTGCAATTTACTATGAATATTATATGTATACAATATTATAATCAATATTATGTACTAATAGATTAGCATATGTCAATGATAATTGCTGTCAGAGGACCTTCAGCGGCGTGGCCGAGCAGTGTTATGAGTCCATATTATATTTACAAATCATAATAGATAAATAGATATACAGACAGATAGACAGCTCTATGCGAGCCTGGGAAAGGGAAATGATCTTGCAAGTTAACTGAGGAAATGCTGACGACAGATTAGGAAGTAGCAATGTCAGGAGATGATGCAGGTAGTGTGTCAGCGAGATAGCAGGGGAACAAAGCCTAGTGACATACACACATACTCACACACAGGTTTCTGGAACTTTCCAACCACAGTGTAACACACGTGACACGACCCCTGTTTCACCAGAATTTAGGAAAGAGAGCTCAGAAGGAGGCTAGTGATTGAACCGACAGGTAGTGGAGAGAGTGAACAAGAGAAGAGGGGCTCAACCAGACTTACTTATTATATTGTCTCTGTAAGACATACCCTGCTCAACTTAGATTTCTCTGAAGATAATAAATGAAGATCAACTCCTTGTATTCATCTTTAATTCCTACTACAAGAAATCGAGAGTGAGAACTAAACCACAGAACTTCTCTACAAGTAACTACAAAGTCCTTTTTGTGACAATTCTCACATGCTATATAAAATGTGTCTAAAATTGCATAACTAGGAGAGTGAATAGAGTGTGGGAGGCTGGAAAGAGAGGAAGATGTATAATATGATTGAGGTATTAAGAAAGAAAGATTTCGATGGGGGATGATGTGCCGTGCGGGAAGTCATTTCAGATAGAAAAAGAAATGCCTTGAAATAATTTTGGAAGAAGGGAGCTTAAGATTAAATTCTGTTGAACGCTCAGGGGGCATTAAAACAAATAAATTTTTACCGAGTCAATCTTCCTCTAGAATACACCACGCAGCAATCGAATTTACATCCAGGTTCCCTCTTGCACTGTTGGCTAAGAAGGCACATAGGGGAAACAAACATCGTCTTAGAGCCAGTTCTGCTCGAGAATAGAACTCTAGACTATTCAGTTGCGGGTTGGGAGTGCTAACCACTACACTGTCCTAGCTGAGATCCTGGGATATGGAGTAAAGCAACAGACTTAGAGTTAATGGGTTTCTAGAAAATAACGCAGAATTTTAGCAAAACAAATGATAGCCAGACGGAGAGAAAGGTAATAAAGAAGAGAGGAGACATACGAGTACAGACAGACATAAATGAACAGACTGCTGCAGAAATATATACTAATATAAAACACATACAGAGTGTCCGAAGAGATATGTGAAAAACTTCAGGTAATTCTTTGGCACATTTTGAGTTATATCAACATGTGCACAGTTCTCAGTCGCTACGGAGCCATGACTATTGACGGTCGTGTAAGTGAATCATGAGCAAGATCATTTTCACCGATAAGGTCATTAGTAACTGTAGTTCCAAAACGGCTGAGATTTGTGTCCATATTGGTGTAGCACAAGTACACAAAATTAGCTAAAGAATAATTTTCAAAAGTTCCTCACATTTCACTGCATATTCTGTACAAAGGGATACAGATTCAGAATTTCCTACACTTCCATTCACATAAAATTTGAGCGTTCACTTTTTGCGCTGTAAAAAAAAAAAAAAAAAGTGAAAGGAATCTGTAAGAGAGAGAATCGGGTTTTGGCAACGAGAAAGTGAAGGTCCGTGCCGGCTAACTATTGCAGTGGTAATAGGAGAGGAGGACAAGAACGAGTTTGAGGAACAAAGTGAAAGAAAAGGATGGAACGTCAATAGAGAAGACGTACAGACGAGATGATGATGGTGGGAAAATGAGGAGAGTTGGACCACAACAACATGAAATGATAAGGCAGACCGAGTACATACAAGGAGAGAATAAGGAGAAGGAGGCAGAGAATGAAGTAGAAGATAGAACCGGAAGAACAATGTGCATTTACGTCGTAGCTGGAAAAATTAATAAGCTCTTGAAAGATATAGTGATGGCTAAAAACCGTATGTCACGTAAAGCTAAATGAATAGACTAGAGTGCGCATCTGTTCGTATTAGCTGAGTGGTTGGAGAAATTATTCTTTGAGATCGAGGAAAAAGTGTTTACCGGTCTGTATTAATACTTTTGTGTTAAAGGAGCAATTTATTCCGACAGTCTATTGTATTGATGTAAGTCTTTCATTCTTATTCATTAACTATTTTTACCCAATAACCACAGTTCCTGGCAATTAATGGAGATATTTATACTCCTTTGACTGAAGAGGAATTTTGTGTGTACGGTAGGGTATTATTTTAAGAAGCAAATTAGAAATAAATACATAATCAAAAATATAAATGGATACGGTCAGTTTGGCCACATGGAAGGAATGCATTATTCCATTACTGTAGGCTGTCGTATTCGTTCACTATGGACACGGCGTGGCGATGATTATGATTACATAATCATCGCCACTGCGTGATGATTACATTGCTGAGTACCGACTAAGTTCCCCATACAGGAACGAAAGAGAGAGAGAGAGAGAGAGAGAGAGAGATTACGGATGAGGCCTTGAGTAGGAAACAGAAAGACTTCCTACGTAGTTTGCTCTCTCTCCCCCCCACTCTCTTTATTTCACACACACAGAAATTCGTTTCGTATGGGTTACTTAGTGCCATAATTAGGAACGAAAGACGATTATGTCTATTGACATTTAACACTTCTATTCACCTATAGGTCAGTGCTCCCAAGCAATAGGCTCTGAAGCCTTTGCCCAGAGTCGGACACATACAAAAAAAAATAAAAATAAATAAATAAATAAAATCTTCCCCTCCCGCCCTCACTGTTTCTTTCTCCCTCTACCATCTTCACCCCCCCCTCCTCTCTCTCTCTCTCTCTCTCTCTCTCTCTCTCTCTCTCTCTCATACACGCACAAATATTCTTTCCGTATGGGTTACTTTGTGCCGTAATTAGGAACCAAAAGCGATTACATCTGTGCATATGTAACCCCCTCATTCATCTGTCTCGCCCTCCCTATCCGTATCTTTCTCTCTCTACCATCCTCATCCCCCTCCCCCCTCTCTCTCTCTCTCTCTCTCTCTCTCCTAATGTGTCTGGAGAGATGGTGTTCATAGTTTATGTGGAGTGATAAAAACTAGGGCGGGTCTAGGGATCATGCAATTGAGAGAGAGAGAGAGAGAGAGAGAGAGAGAGAGAGAGAGAGAGAGAGAGAGAGAGAGAGAAAGAGAGAGATTAGCTATAGACTGACAGTAGTGGTTTGGCAAATGATGAGAGAAGGGGAGTTTAAAAGATGACCAGTACATATGGAGAACAAAAATAAAGCGTATACCGTAACTCAGGTAAGCACCCAACAAACATTCCCTTAGACTACCAAATGCAACTGCCCATTTAGAGATCCAGGTCCTTTTTTAAGTTTTATGTTCTGGTGAATTGGATATTAAATCCCCTCCTAAAGTCGGTCTGGGAATCGAACACGAGAACGCGCGGTTGCAGACCGAGTGTGCCACCGGTCACATCTCTGCCTCTCCCGAATAAACAAAAAATCCTATTTTATCCCCATAGAAGTGTTCGCGTCGCAGTCCAGGCTAATTTATTGCCATGTGTATTAGGAAGTTATCCTGCCTTCAGACACCTCTTGGATGTGCAAACTATGGAATGCTGTTTATCCAAGCGAGGCGTTGTAGCCTTCTTCTTTTTAAGATTTCCTTTCCTACAGAGAGGACCGGGCCCTCTTTTGGCCAAGTCAGTGTTGTGCAACTTTTTACCAGTGTCGTCCCCTGGTGGGCGAGGCGCCCATGCGACCGTTCGTTCATTCGTTCAAAGATTCTCTTCACCTACAGTATAGTGAAGGCCGGGCCATACATCAGCCCGGTCAGTGGGGTGTGGGCTGGCTTGTAAATAGTAAGGGAGAAGACAGGGCCTGTGAGGTCCCGAAGGGACCGCCCAGCACACACGCCGTGTCTTATTGCTGGTTTTGTAGCGTGTGTGCCCATGCGAACAACGGAGTACGGTACTTATAACTATAAGGCTGCGGAGGCAAGGGTAGAGAAAGAGAGACGGCACAGGAAGGGGATGGAAGAAGTGTGTGGTGTGAGGGGAAAAGACATGTCAAGTATGGGGCACAATTGTAAGTTCCCTGGCACACACACACACACACACACACACACACACACACACACACACACACACACACACACACACACACACACACACACACACACACACACACACACACACACACACACACACACACACAACATTAAATAAATTTTAGCCTAATGTTTTACCGCGTCCATTTCTCATTTAGGACCTGCCAATCACTTCCTGCCTTCGCGAATACTACTGGAAAGCATTCATGGGGAAAACATATCAAGCCTCTTTCAGCTTAGAATATCAAACAAGAAAGGGAACTGAAAAGCAGAATAGGCGAAATATTAGGCTGACTTTGGGCCCCGAGTGTACACCCGACAGCACTGACGTCTTCACATGTTTGTTTGCGGTACTTACATGAATGAAAGGGATTGTCCATTATTAGATGAAGTGGCTAAATAACTCTGATGCAGGAAAGTCGGGAAGAGTAGCTATACCTCTGCTTGATACTGATGCTGTCATAGATTCAAGTGTTGCAACAACGAACAGTGTGTATAGGAAACCGCATGGGACCTAGTTGTGGCACAGAAGCCTCAGCCCTTTCACAAGCAGGTGTCTCACATAAATGAAAGAAAACTGACTGTAACTAGCAAGAAGAAAATAAAACAGTATTCGTACTTAAGTTAATATCACATTTTCTTCTAGCTGCCTTGCTGAAGCTTTTCTCATTAGGTACCTCAGTCCGTTCAAATATTCCCTATTTTACGAACATTATTGACGTACTTCTTAAATTATTCTATTTTTCTAAACACAGTTTTACTTCTGTTTAAGGGAGATGTCTGGCAGTAGTGGGGCTGTGATATATACAACTAACCCGTCGAGTTCGGTATGAGTCGTAAGGCTTTAAAAATCGTCTGAAGATATAAGAACATCTACTAAGCAATGCGTTCCGGAATTAATGGTTTAGTGTCATTTACTTGTTGTCATACAAGTCTCACTTAAGTTTATTTTCATAATGTCATCATCATCCAAATTTCTACTGTACAGTACAGCATGACCCATTCCTAGATATTCATCCTATCTATACCTTCCTCGTTGATAAGTTCAAAACACACGTTCTCACCATTTACACGTTCAGATTATTCTCTCTTTCTCTCTCTCTCTCTCTCTCTCTCTCTCTCTCTCTCTCTCTCTCTCTCCTTTAATATTTTAATTTGTGTAAGTGGGGCTTTTTTTGTAACATCAAGGCCAGACCACCCATTTGGGATCATAATAGCTGTGCAGTGAACTAAAAAACACACACACACGCATACACATAATATCTTATCACACACACACACACACACACACACACACACACACACACACACACACACACACACACACACACACACACACTTTCTTCACCATATTAAGCTGTTTAGTCTACAACACGACCTCGCCTCGCAACCATGGTAGGAAGTTATAAATGATGAATTAAAACCAGCAATTGTGAAAACTTTTTCACGTACAAGATATGTTCCAAGTTCTCCATGGAGCTTGTTAATAGCACTTTAGTAGAGCAGTTTAAAAGAAACTTGGAAATAATCTTACTCAAACTAGAATGAGTGCGAATTGGATATGCATTTCCAAGCAAAATACGAAGTATAACTATTTCCTGGGTATGTGCCGCAATGTTTTTGAGATTCAAGCTTTTCCTTTTAACTCCATGTAACTCTCTATATTATTATACTTTTCTCTACTCTGTACTTCTTTTACAAAGAGACTCTATCAGAATCTATATCAGCCCAACTAGGAAAAAATGGTAAAGTCTAGGAGTTTGTGTCCTAACTTCTTTCCCCCTCTCGTCTCCCTCTCTTCCTTCCCCCACACACCTTTTCTTCTGCCTTCCATTATCCCGCCCCTACCTATCCTGCCCACTCTCGTTTCCTCTTTCCTTTCCACCTTCTTTTCATCTTTCCGTCCTATCCCTGCAGCCTTCTTTTCCTCTTTTCTTCCCACCTTCCTTTCATCTTTCCTTCCCATCCCTCCAACCTTCTTTTCCTCTTTCCTTCCCATCGCTTCCTCCTTTTCCTCTTTCCTTTCCACTTTCTTTCCTCTTTCCTTCCAATCTTTTCCCCATTCTTCCTCTCTTTCTCTCATTCTTTCCTCTTTTCCAACTTTCATCTCCCCTTCCTTCCACCGTCTCTCCCTTTCTTCTCCCCTTTCCACTCTTCCCCCCTTTCCCCTTCCCCCCCTCACCTCGTCGGCATCTCTCCAAAATACCCGTCCTTCCTCTCGCCCTCCCCTTTTTTCTCCCCTTTCGTCTCTTCATCCTTCTCACGCTTTGCCCTCTTCCTTGTCCCCCTTCACATTTTTTTTTCTTTTCCAGTTTCTTTCCCTTTTTCCTTACTTGTTTCTCTTCCTTCCCCCTCTTTCTCCCCTCCTTCTTGTTTCATTGTCCTTATCTCCAACTCATAATTAGATACAACAGATATAGTCTTCTCATAAACAAAACACCCTCAAAAAGTATGCTGCTGTTTGTTTTCCTTTGCACTCTTTGTACTTTGCCATGTACCCCTTCCTTTTTCCTTCTTCCTTTCCCTTCATCTTCCCTTCCCTCTCTCTTCCTTTTTCTTACTTCCTCTCTCCCCCCCTTCCTTTCCCCCCTAACCCCACCCCTCATTCGCAGGGCACCACGCGGAGGCTAACACCTCGTGCCTCTGAGTGGTGATCTGAGTTGCCTGTCACCCCACACCACACGCTGAACTAACCCTGACACTCACTGAATACGCCACTCTTCATACTTCACTACGTCCCTTCATCCCTCCCGCTACTCACTGAATCCTTCCCCACTTCCATTTCTTACCGAACCCTCTACTTTCTTCACCAAACTCCCGATGTTTTCCACTCACGAAACCAATCTTTTACTTAATTCAGTTCTTTTTTATCGCTATTTTAACCTCTCATTCACTCAACACTCTCCTCTTACCACTCACTGTAAAGGGCTTTCCTAGTTTCATTCACTAAACCATTACTCCACTCCCTCCTTCGTAACTCAGTCTCCTTCACTCCCAGCCGCTGAACCCTCTCTTCCCTGCTCATCCAACCCTCTCTTCACCACATTACCACAGTGCATTTAGTCTAACCTGATGAACGTCTCTACCTCCTTTCGGTTCAATTGATGGCAAAGTGTTATCAGACTGGACTACAAGTAGCCTAGACTTTCCTACGTCAGACCGAAGAGCCATAAAATATCATGCAACCATTTCTTAGTACTGTATTCAAACCGGGAGTGGCTGTGACTAGAAACCAAAGAGACTCATTCGTACGTCATATATTATACAAGGCTCGTTGGACGTCATGCAACCACGGCTAAATATTCAAAATGTGGCAGTGGCCCAGTTCAGTCAGGTGAAAACAAACCGACAAAGCTGCATGTGTGTGTGTGTGTGTGTGTGTGTGTGTGTGTGTGTGTGTCCAAGACAGTAAGTCAGTGTAATCGAGGATCATCATCATCATTCTCCACCAAGCAGGGCGCCACACCAAAACGGTAAGGTTATATCAGGAAACAGCAGAAGTGGAAGCACAAGTGATGAGAAGGATATACGAACATTAACTCTCCACTTTTTCCTAATTTTCATTAATTTTTTTATATATCCTCTAACTTGCACCAAAAGATTTATTCAGATGAAGAAGAACCTCTCATGGTGAACAGTTAAAAAAATCCACCATTAATCCTTTGAATACGATGCCATCACACCTATTTCAAGGTACCACCAAGCTATTTCCTTCCGCTTCGAGAGTACGTCCCAGGGCTGCAGGGGTTAAGTGGAAGAGTACACAGAGAAGCATTACCTGGATTGGTGGGAAGTGATGGAGGTAGGTGGTTGTTGCTGCTGCCCAAGCTTCATATGAGGTTGCGCTTCTAGTGCTGTCCAGTATTTTTTTTTTTTTCCTGCTGATAGGGGGAGAACTGACTGACACTCTTAATACATGGTAGTGGAGTCGGCCGGTTATATTGATGCCACCAAGCGAAGACGTGTCTCTCCGTCCCCAATGTTAGTGGTGACAGATGGGCATGACCAAAGTCCATATGCCTTAGACGTGATGGCATCTTTTGCCATGGCAGCCCTGGATTAACTCCAACACTAGGCGTCTGGCAGTCGATGGAACTGCAGACCTTCAGTTCTTTCCACCTCACATTTCGCAAATGCATCTCCATGCTCTTCCTCCATTTTGCTCTTGATCTACCTTCTCTCCTTTCACTCATTTCACTGCTTACCTTTATTTTAGCGTTTTAACAAAGAGAAGGGTTCTGGAGAGGGACGACTTTGCGTAGGAATCAGCGGCAAGGCAGTGCAAACACCCCTCAGCTTCCTCCCTATCCCCTGTAAGGGAAATGGAGTACTATCGGAGGGAGGGGGGGCAGCTTCAGCCTGCAATCTACTAGGTAAACATTCAGATGACCCTGATGCAACAGCAACAACAACTACTACTACTACTACTACCACTACTACAGTATTACTACCGCCACCACTACTACTACTACTACTACTACTACTACTATTACCACTACTGCTACTACTACTACTACTACTACTATTACTACTACTACTACTACTGCTACTACTACTACTACTATTACTACCACTACTACTACAATTACTGCTGCTACTACTACTATTACTATTGCTACTGCTACGACTATTACTACTACAAATAGAATGCTTCCGTATTGTGAATACTGTATAACTTTTGTCGTATCATAAAAATAATACAATAGGAAGTAATGAAGACGGATTTTCAACACTTTTATTTCGAAATCTCTTCATTAAGCTAAGTAAAACAGTGTGGCAGTGGCTTGATTAAAATGCAATAGGCGTCATCTCGGTTGTTGCTGTCGCCTCAGGCTCATCGGAGTGTGAACCCGGTAGACTGCCAACGAATTGCCCTTTTTATGCACTCCACCATTCTCCGTTCGGGGGATAGAGGAGAGCTGAGGATCGGTGCCACCACGTGGAGGCACTGCATCACCTGATGTCCTCATACTAACAGTAATTATTACACCACCTTTCTCCATACGCTACACACTGCCCCCGTCCCCCACCACCACTGATGCCTAAGTTCATTGTATCTTCCTGTGAGTTGAAAGCCAAGCGTGAGTAATTTGTGGAGTGAGAGATTATGGTGGCAGCCTGACAATGTGATGGATGATGTGGGCTGGCCAGTGGCAGTTTACACCAATGGACAGTGTAGTGTGTGGGAGGGGAGACGACCTCTGTTACCAAATACGAGGATACTGATAGATGTACATGTACTGATCTGTGATTTTTAAACTTTATATGCCCATTTCTCTATCTGTTTCATTCTCTACCAGTACAGTGAGAGCTTATTCATTTTATTCCTTCAGCTAACAGGTTGTATTATTCAGCGTAGAAAAGATCCTGGTACTAAAGGAGTTAATGAAGACTACGATCATCTAACCCCTGCAGTAAACTCTCTCCTGAACTGAATAAAATGTGTGGAGAGAACATGACGTCATCGTACTGAAAGGGTTGACAAGTGGCATGTTAGATTACAGGTAATGTAGTGTGTGGAAAAAGGAAGAAAATATGTCACTAACTACAAGGATACGGTCTGACTTGCATGTATCATTTCACAGCCTAAGTGTGGAGTATTTTCCTGAGCGTCCCTTTGTTCTCAACTCATTTTATTATTTTCTTTCTCCCACCTGACGATCACATAAATTTTGAGAGACCTTATGCAAAAAAAAAAAAAAAAAGCTCGAATGACAATTTTTACGGTTATAAATATCGACTGCAGGGCACATTAATATATGGAGAGTAGTCTTCGTCCTGAGTGGGTTAATAAGTAGCAAGTTTGACGAAAGCGAATTCAGTGGAGGGGAAGGGAGGGGGAGAAAATGTCCGTCACTAAATGTAAGGTTACGGATTGATGTAATACTATCTTGACTTCATGGCTTGATTGTTGAGCATATCTTTAACTAGACTGTACCCCAACACCAATATGGTGATGTCTTTTTCAGTATATTCTTGCAACAGACAGACTACCATATTCAACGTAAAAACGAAATCTCATTTAGGGACGAGGTGACAAAGGTTATAATTTGACTTAAGTGTTCGGAAGGGCTCTCTTGATCTGAATAAAATCATCAAGAAATAGCAAGAAAACTTTAGGAAAGATGATATCATAAAATAAAAGTCAAATAGTGACATGTTAGAGGGGGGTCATTCTCTCTCTCTCTCTCTCTCTCTCTCTCAATTCTCCGTGTCGTGGTACAAAACTTTTCACAAATAATAATAAATATTAGTAACTCCTTAAGTCACATTTTACCCAAACAAAGGCCGTCAAAGTACAGGCAGAAAAATCCTCTGTGTAATGATAGAGGTGCTGAGTGCAGAATGTTGTCGCTAAACAGCAGTGCCCTTTAAATGAATGTTTGATATCAACTCTCAATTAATGGCAGGTTCTGTGGAGTTACCGGTAGTATACGTCTTGGGAGAGAGAGAGAGAGAGAGAGAGAGAGGTGTGTGTGTGTGTGTGTGTGTGTGTGTGTGTGTGTGTGTGTGTGTTAAACCTGTCAATGGGCAACTTACAAACTGAATTATTTCGTCTGATGACAGTAACATCATTTACGATTTTCCACGTCCCTAAATGAAGTATAGTTGTGTCTTCGTAAAGACAGAATACTACTTGGGCTAAACAAAATCATGTGGTATAGCAAGTGTAAAGAACAATTAATCACATTCTACTAGGTACTGGATACTATTTTTGGGACACTGAGGAAGGATAGCTTCAAATAACACAGCCTAGTGGGAGCCCGAAATTCTATCTATCTATTTATCTATTGCCAGACGCCTCAATCCCGTTTGGGGTGGCCACAAACAAATCGCCTCCATGTCGCCCTGTCCCCCGCCATTTCACTGCCCTGCTTCCAACTCACACCCCCCTCTCTCATATACCTCTCCACCCCATCCTTCCATCTCATCCTCGGTCTCCCCCTCCCTCTTCCTCCTTCCTCCACCTCACTCACATACACTCTCTTCGTCAGTCTTTCACCCTCCATCCTTTCCACATGGCCAAACCACCTCAGTGTGTTCCTCATAACGCTTCCTATCATATCCACATCCACACCACAACGCTCCTTTATATCCTCATTCGTCAGCCTGTCTCTCCATGTGACTCCACAGGCTCCTCTTAAATAACTCATTTCCACTGCTCTCACTCTTGACTTGTGTCCTTCCAACAACGTCCAAGCTTCACTTCCGTACGTTAGAGTTGGTATCACAATACTGTCACGTAGTAACTTTTTCACTTCCATGCTCACTTCCCTGCTTCTTATCACTGCTTTCAAAGAACCAGCAACCTTTCTTCCCTGCTGTACCCTTTCAAGCACTTCACCCTCCAAACCTCCATCCTTACTCATCACACTACCCAAGTACTTAAAGGTACTCACATTTTCCAATTCCTCACCATCCAACCTCGCTGTACATTCACTGACTTCACCGTTCTCAAAGACCATCACTTTACTCTTCCCTACATTCACCTTTAGATTCCGTTTCTTACACACTCTCCCAAACTCATCCACCAAGCCTTGCAGCTCCCCTTCGTCTTTACTCAACAACACAGTATCATCTGCAAACAACAGTACAGGGAGTTTACAAACACTATCCTCTCTCACCAGGGCCACTCCAACATCCATTACCCTACCTTGTACCTCTTTTATTACCCCATCCATGTACAGATTGAACAACCATGGAGACATGACACATCTCTGTTTCAACCCAACTTTCAAAGAGAAAAATTCACTTAGTTCACCAGCCACACGCACTGCAGCCTTCGCACCATCTTACATACTCTTCACAGCATTCAACAACTTCCCATCTACTCCATATATTCTTAACACTTTCCACAATCCTTGTCTATCCACCCTGTCATATGCTTTCTCCAAATCCATGAAAGCCGCATGCAACTTCTTTCCCTTCTCTAGAAACTTTTCCACTAAAGATCTAAGAATGAATATCTGATCTACACAACCTCTTCCCTTCCTAAAGCCTCCCTGTTCTTCCCCAATTAATTTCTCTGTTCTTTCTCTAACTCTGTCAATAAGTATCCTACCATACACTTTTCCTATTATACTAAGAAGACAAATGCCCCTATGATTACCACACACTTCTTTTTCCCCTTTTCCTTTGTACAAAGGAATAATTATACCTGACTTCCAATCCTCCGGGACTCTTCCTTCCTCCCAGGCCAATCTGCACATCTTCCACATCCATTCTACTACTATCTCTCCCCCATGCTTCATCATTTCACCACACACTCCATCAATTCCTGGGGCTTTCCCCGATTTAACTTTCTTCATTGCTTCCACAACTTCTATCCTACCGATTTCTTCCTGTCTTCTCACCTCCCTCCTTCTCCCAGCCATTCCCCAGC
>NC_137064.1:21724236-21899236 GCF_032717465.1 Coenobita brevimanus | reverse complement strand
TTTTGTAAGAGTCTCTACAACCTTTCAGTTTTCAATCCATGGAGTTTATCCCCCTGTGTTCTGTCTTTCTCACATCCTGTCTTCCATCCTACCCTAATTAAATTCCTACAATTATCCTGTCTTTCCTCCACTCCTATTTCTTTTCATCCTACCCAGCCTCCTACATTCCTACCTTCACCCTTCATCCCCTGAATTTGCTCCAGTTCTCTCCCCTCCCTTTCTCCTTTTATCTTCATCCTCCCCTCGTCTCTTCTCTCCTTGTTTGATCCCCTCCACTGCTTCCCCTCCCCCCCCTTTTCTTTCCTACTCTTACCTTTTGCATTTTACTTCCCTCCTCCTCTTCTCAGCCCCCTACTCATCCCCCTTCCTTCTCCCCACTTTATCCTTATCCGCTCCTTATCTAACCCCTCCTCTTACCTTCTTTTCTTTTCTCGCTCCGTCCTCTCTCTCTCTCTCTCTCTCTCTCTCTCTCTCTCTCTCTCTCTTTGCGGCTCCTGTCTGAAGTGTTCTCTACTTTGTCCTTTGTTTGTACGTGTAAATCTGTGAGTCACATGTGCCCCCAGAAGACCCATCTTAAGACACAATGACCTGCTGATGTTAGCCTGCCTGACCCTTGACGATAGGTCATCACTCACTTTGTCAACCCGAGTGTGGGAGAGAGACAGAGCAGTGAGAGATAAGAGCAGAAAAAAGGATAATAGTAGCACGGTACAGTACAGCATTTATGGTATCCTATATTACTGTACATAGCTCCCGTCCAAAGATATGGGTAATATATTTTGGTACTTCAGAGATGAACTGTTAACCCTTTAAGCACGATGATAAGTTATATATTATATTGTTCTATCTCACATGATATTACTGGCCTTAGAACAAGGTATGAAATTAGAAATAATAATCTTATTATTTCATTCACATCAGGAGAGATTATTCGAACTAAAGGGTTATAGTCTTCATTTACCCCATTCCCACTAAGGTGCTCCCCTTGGCATCTAATAAGAATTAATAAATTACCAGCCGGTAGGCGACGATGGCCAGCTCTGAGCGGACCAAGTAGTACTCATTAACGTCTATAAGCATGCAAAGTTTCATTCGATTCCGTCCATCCAGTGTGGAGTTAGAGGGCTTGAAATTTGCAGAATGGCCAACCCGAGGTACAAATCATATGTGGCGCTACCAGCTAGCGGAAGTGTTTTCGACACTAAAAGTCATTTCTATATAGGGGTTTTCCACTGCAACATTCACCCCAAGAATCAAGGCCCTGGCTTAATAGTCTTCGGAGCCTTAGGATTTCACTCGAGCGAGGTCGTTAATTTTTGTGCTTTTATAATTTCTGCACTTGATGAGCTTTGCCCCTTTACCTGGTGAATATAGGCCATGCATGTACGACGCACACTTGTAGTGCTCATTAACGTCTATAAGCATGCAAAGTTTCATTCGATTCCCGCCACCCACTGTGGAGCGATTCGTGGAGTGGCCCACCAGAGGTACAACTTCTAGGTGGCGCTGCCAGCGACTGAAAGTGAGTTTCGACACTAAATGTCATTTTTGTATGGAGGTACTCCAGTTCCATCCAAGAATCATGGCCCTGGTTTAATAATCTTCAGAGCCTCATCATTTTGCGCGAGCATAGTCGTGATTTTAGCTATTTTCACAGTTTTTGCATTTCATGACCTGACCTAGCCATTGTAGCACATAGGTGTACAGTAGAAAGTTGTAGTACTGGTCAGTGTCTATAGGTATGCAAGTTTCATTCAGTTACATTGAGCCGCTGAGGAACTAGGGGGGATATTGCAAACCTGTACTGATTGCTAGGGACGCTTAGGCCATTCTTTCTCGGGGCCGCCACTCGAAAATTAGAGGAGAGAGACAAAAAAAGAATGGATACTTCCGATAGGGAATGACCTCAAGATCGCGCCTAAAGAAGTCAGGGCTTTTTATGCCCATTAGTAATGCATCTATAGCTCAGAACGTGAAAAGTACGAAAAAAGAGTGTTTTCGGCCTTTGCTGAGCGACGAGTAGTTAGCATGCAACCAAAACCTTGCGAATACAATTTGGTCATAGGCTGGTCATTGTGTCCAAGTTTGGTCGGAATCGGTTGATTCTGAAGGATAGAAGTGCCTGCCACAATTAAACAAGAAACCAAGCAAGAAAACGCGACTAACGGTAAGGGCAGCATGAACTGGCCAATAAACAGCATCCTTGTGAAGTAATTAGTTTTTTTGCTTTATGAGCAAGACAAAACCAAGTAAGGACAGTAAATATATGGATCCTTTACCTCCTGTAGGCGCTGGAGAGGGATACCTTTGCGGAGTGGCACTGATGTCAAGGGACGTCTCTACTGCCCGGTTATAAAACAGCTCTTCACCACCAGGCCTGCTCCTGACAAAGAAAATTGTTTACTGCAAGAGAAGAGCAACTTAGGGCTTCAGTCCACTGAGTCCACGCCCACATGAACGTGGAGCCTCAACAGCAAAAACATCCTTTAATACTTGCTCTGCGATGATGTGTTATTTTATTGTGTTATTTTACTTTACTGCTGATAAGAAAGGTACAGGGGAAAAAACTATAAATTAAATTCTCTTGACCACGAGCAGCGATTTACGCCCGTCAGCCTTAGGATAAGAGAACTGAGATGCTTTTCTTTGTGTGTGACTGCCCAGTATTAAATTATATTAACCACTACAGTTCATCTCTCTCTCTCTCTCTCTCTCTCTCTCTCTAGGCTATAACCAGAAGCACTATTAATGAAAGCCTGTAACTAACCCCTACAGTTCGAAAGAATACTAAAGTGAATAATTCGTCTGTAAGCAGCAAAAATGAAGTTGAAATACACCAAGGATTCAAGGGATTGACGTTAAACCACTTAAATCAGATGATGCGTTTCATTGCCTTACACACGTTACTTCTACAAGATTTTATTCACCACCTCATTACACACACACACACACACACACACACACACACACACACACACACACACACACACACACACACACACACACACACACACACACACACACAAATATTCCGTCTGTTCACCACCTCCCTATACATAAATACACATGTTGTCTCTGTTCACGCCGGATGAGTGTCCAAGTTGGGTCAAAACCGCTGTAGCGTCTCAGTACAAAACAGTTTCGCGTATGGAGAGAAATACATCATCAGAACAACTGACGGTGTCGTGAACCAAACACACATGGCGTGGACTGGCCATTACCGCTTGCTTCATTCCGCATATTGGTGAGTAAACATGTGGGGTTGATGATGATAGTAATGATGATGATTTATGGTAAAATTAACAATAACTCCAAAAACTGATCTCTTGCAATCGGTTTGCTTTCACCCAGAGGAACTGGGCCACTCGCACAAACTGAATATTAATTCGGAGTTGTATGAAATTTGATAAGCCTTGGTTATGAGATAGGAATGACTTCTTGGTGCGGTATTAATCAAACCGAACTTTCAGTCTAACAATTCTCTGCCACCAACTAGGCGGAAAGGAGTTATGGATGATCGTCAAGTTAGAGCAAACAGTTTCCGTACGTCTTTATGGAAAACAAAACCACGTGCTCCTTTCTTCAGAATAAGGACATGGAAGGTGGCAACTTCGATGAAAAAGCCAAGAAATAAGTTGGAAATGGAGCATGTGCTTCCTCTGGTCAATGAGAATATGCATCCATAAAAAGGATGAGCTTAAGAGAAAAGTTAGGTTAGGTTAAATTACATAAAATCAGGTTAGACAAAGTTAAGCGAGGCATAAATAAGGATACGTTAGATTAGGCTGAGTGAGGTAAGTGGCGGCCTAGAACAAAATGTTCTAGAAGGAGTAAGTGTTTGTAGGATGGTCAACGAAAATATAAAAGCCCAAGATGGATGAGGTCAGGTGAGAGGTTAGAGCAGGTACAGTGAGGCGAGGTGGAGGGGCAGGGTGGAACGTTAAGGTTTATCAAGGATCCCGCCATATAAACCTCAGTGGCCAATGTTTAGCTTTTACGTTTTCTCTTATCAGATTTTACTCTGTAAGCTGTTTTTTTTTTTTTTTTTTTTTTTTTTTGTAACCAGTTTTGGGTTCGAAGGGTACATATTCATAAAGTGGCGATTTTTGCACCATTATATTGCAATAATAAATTTGAAGGAGAGAGAGAGAGAGAGAGAGAGAGAGAGAGAGAGAGAGAGAGAGAGAGAGAGAGAGAGAGAGAGAGAAACAGAGAGAGAGAGAGAGAGAGAGAGAAACAGAGAGAGAGAGAGAGAGAGAGAGAGAGAGAATGAGTACGGAAAAGAAAGATGGAATTAAACACCAGACTAGACGAAGAATAGATTTAGGAGCACAACACTAATTACACTACTCTTAGATATTTTCTCTCCGGCACTGGAGCAGCTAACTTGCTACTCTTGCTACTCTTTCCTCTTAGGCACTCCCCTTCCCCTCCCTCTCTCTCTCATTCACTGTCTCCTGTCTGCAGTAAACCCTAAACTTCTGCCATATGTCTTTGCCTTACCCTAAAGTTCCCTTACCTCTCCTTCCTTTGTCCCCTTCCTTTCCATCGTTTTTCTCCTTTACTTTGCTCCACCTTTATCACCTTTGCTTTCACGCTTTCATCTCTTCTTTCATTAGTTCGTTCGTTCGTTCTGATATTAATTCGTTTTTGTATTTATTTATTTATGTATTTATTTATTCATTCATTTACTTGTCCACTCATTCTTTAGTTCGTTATTTCATTCGTTCATTTGACAGTCAGTTCAGCCTTTTAATTATTCATCCATTCATTCATTTGCTCAATCATTCATTCATTCATTTCATTCATGCATTCGTTCGTCCATTAGTTGATTCAGTCATTTTTAGTTCATTCATTAATTCGTTCATTTATTCATTTGTTCCTTCCTTCATTCATTTTTTCATTCATTCGTTCATACATTCAGTTACTCATTCATTCACTTGTTCATGCATGGGCTTTCAATTATTTTCTCCCTTTTTTTCTCAGCTAACTAAGACGGGATTTGTATCAAAGGCTGTGTGTATGTATGTATGTGTGAGTATCGCTACGATTTCGTTTGCATGTATGAACGTACCAATGCGTATTATTCCCTCGTGTGATAATTTTCTGGACAATCTAGTTGCATGTATCAGGATATACTAGTGTGTGTGTGTGTGTGTGTGTGTGTGTGTGTGTGTGTGTGTGTGGGAGGAGGGGGGTTCTGTACACACTATATTCGAGTGTGTGCGTGTGTGTGTGTGGGGGGGAGGTACAAGAACTCTCTGAGGGTTTGTAACAACACCATGACAATTACTGATCATTCAGGTGGCCCAGCAGCTACTTCCTGTCTCATTGAACCACCTTGTCCATTGGGTCCGTCCATATCTTTGGCGGTCGCGGCTGAGCTAGAGAAGAATGGAAGAGGAAACAGGGTGAGGAGAAAAATAGAAGGGGGGACTGGAGAGATAGAAAAGACTGTCGGAGACGGAAAAGAATGGATTGAAAAGAAAGAAGTGGGAAAGGCAGGAGGATCGATGAGAAGGAAAAGATTGGATTGGGGAGAGGAAAGAAGGACGGGGGGAATGGGTGGGAAGAGAGAGGGAGGGATGAGTGAAAAGAGAAAAGAGGAACTGGATTCGGATTGAGAGGAAGAGAGCATAGGCTGAAGGAAAAAATGGTGAGAGAGAGAGAGAGAGAGAGAGAGAGAGAGAGAGAGAGAGAGAGAGAGAGAGAGAGAGAGAGAGAGAGAGAGAGAGAGAGAGAGAGAGAGAGATATGGACAAATGCAGGGACAGATGGAGACATGTGACAGTGCTCTGCAGGTGAAGAACATTGGAACGATGAGGAGAGAACAGAGGAAAGGATGGAAGAAAAGATGGAAGAAAGTTGGAACAAAGAGAAGAATGGAGGTAAAAATGGGACAATGGTGATTAGTTTCGAGTAGGTTTCAGTCAGAGGGTTGTGGAGAAGTGCTTAGTGGAGAGACGAGTGATCAGGGCTACTTAAGGAGGCAATAGTCCAGCGGAAACGAAAAATCTTAGAACTTATAAGAAAAGCGAAAAACAATAATGGAGAAGCGATTATTAGTGAGGGACACAAATAAAAGTAAGAAAATGAGTGAAGAAAAAAGAACAAGAAAACAAGAGGAAGAGGCGGGATAGAGGACGAGGGGGAAATAAAGTGCTTAATAGAAAAGGGAAAATAAACGCATTAAAAAAATACGAAAACATCAGGAATGTAAAGAAAAGGGAGAGGAAGGGGAAAAAAGGGAGGGATAAGGACGATCGACCAACGAATACAGTTAAGGGTGTTAACTGGACAGAAAAACAGCTCTGCTTCCTGGTCACCCAAACGTCGCTTTACTCCCTCATACCTTCCTTGAAGAGGATGTGGATTGAAGGGTAACTTAACCCTGAAGCCCACTGGATTCATCTTCAGATGGGTCTAGCACTAAAACAAAGACAACAAAAATAACAGCTCCTCCTCCTCCTCACCCTGCTACTTCTACCACCACTAGCACCACTTATTATTAAGGTGATCAGGGTAAAGTGATTAAGGCAATCTTCAGGAAAAAAGAAAAATAAAAGATTAGAAGGAAGGTCTATCTATCTATCTATTGCCAGACACCTCAATCCCTTACGGGGTGGCCACAAACAAATCGCCTCCACGTCGCCGTGTCCCCCGCCATTTCACTGCCCTGCTCCCAACTCACACCCCTCTCTCTCATATACCTCTCCACTCCATCCCTCCATCTCCTCCTCGGCCTCCCCCTCCCTCTCTCCCCCTCCACCTCACTCACATACACTTTCCTCGTCAGTCACCCTCCATCCTCTGCATACGGCCAAACCACCTCAGTGTGTTCCTCCTAACGCTTCCTATCACATCCACATCCACACCACAACGCTCCTTTTTATCCTCATTTGTCCATGTGACTCCACAGGCTCCTCATATATAACTCATTTCCACTGCTCTCACTCTTAACTTGTGTCCTTCCAACAAGGTCCAAGTTTCACTTCCATACGTTAGAGTTGGTATCACAATACTGTCAAGTACTAACTTCTTCACTTCCATGCTCACTTCCCTGTTTCTTATCACTGCTTTCAAGGAACAGGAACCTTTCTTCCTTGTTGTACCCTTTCAAGCACTTCACCCTCCAAACTTCCCTCCTTACTCATCACACTCCCCAAGTACTTAAACGTACTCACATTTTCCATTTCCTCACCATCCAACCTCGCTGTACATTCACTGACTTCACCTCTCTCAAAGACCATCACTTTACTCTTCCCTATATTCACCTTTAGATTCCGTTTCTTACACACTCTCCCAGACTCATTCACCAAGCCTTGCAGCTCCCCTTCGTCTTCACTCAACAACACAGTATCATCTGCAAATAACAGTACAGGGAGTTTCCAAACACTACCCTCTCTCACCAGGGCCACTCCAACATCCACAACCCTACCTTGTACCTCTTTTATTACCCCATCCATGTACAGATTGAACAACCATGGAGACATGACACATCCCTATTTCAACCCAACCTTCAAATAGAAAAATTCACTCAGTTCACCATCCACACGCACTGCAGCCCTACCACCATCATACATACTCTTCACAGCATTCAACAACTTACCATCCCATCTACTCCCTGTAGTCTTAATACTTTCCATAATCCTAGTCTATCCATCCTGTCATATGCTTTCTCCAAACCCATGAAAGCTTCATACAACTTCTTTCCCTCCTCTAGAAACTTTTCCACTAAAGATCTAAGAATGAATATCTGATCTACACAACCTCTTCCCTTCCTAAAGCCACCTGTTCTTCTCCAACTATTTCCTCTGTTATTTCCTTAACTCTGTCAATAAGTATCCTACCATACACTTTTCCTATTACACTAAGAAGACAAATGCCCGTATGATTACCACATACTTCTTTTTCCCCCTTTAGGTAAGGAGAAGGAATGTAAGAGGTGAAATGTATATAATAAAAGGGAAAGGAAAGGAAAAGAGAGGATATATATTGAAAAAAAATTACGGGGAAAAAGAAAATGCAGAAATTAGAAGAAAGGGAAGTATATTTAAGAGGAAAACGAGAGAATGAAATAAGAAAACAGAAGGGACAGAAAGAAAGGAGCATAATATATGGGAAAGAAAAATCCGATCAGACGTAATGTAGAGCCGATGAGAAGAAAATGGTAAGACACACACTGGGGCGTCACTCAGCTATGTCTGTGTTGTTTCGTGTATTGATAAGGACGTGCTGTGTGATGCCTGATATATTCGCATCTCTGGCTGGTCGTATCCTTGGACAAAGTTTGTTTCCCTCCTGTCCTTGTTCATCAAATTGCATTAATGAGAACCTTCTGTGGGCCGTATTGTAGGGGATGATTGAGAACTATTGAAATAAATGATTGCCTGTCTTAATAACGTTCATGAAGTCGATAGGCTTTAATCATAAGCAATTGTTTACCCAACTGTTTACGATAAATACAGTACTGGATGTTCCGTGAAGTGTTCCAGACATCAGGAGAATATTCTTGGCCTCAAACTTCTATACATTTGAGTGAGTCTTAGGGTAGGAGGTGGTATGGAAGGTCGACAATAAAATACATAAGTGAGTTATGGATGTAATGAAGAAAAAAATAAATAAAATGCCGATAGAAAATGGTTGTTGAATTATATACGGAGACTTACTGTTGCGGGCAAAATAAATTATAGCTTCACATTTTAGCTGAACTTTTATGAAACTTCAATAATATTCTAAAAGGTTTGCTGGGTTCCTGAGATGCCATCAATGGGTTTCAAAAGTCATTGTTCACTGTCTCGTGGTTATCTTTGTGGAGTTATTAAGAATTCCTTTCCTTAACTGTACATGACAAAGGTTGCTGCCCATAACTGTCCTAATATCGTATCTGCCGCTCAGTCATTACCTCCGCCAAGGAAGTTATGTTTTCAGCCCTGTCCTTTTGTTTGTTTGTTGGTTGGTTGGTTTGTGGGCAAGATTACACAAAAACTACTGGACGGATATCCACGAAACTTGGTAGAAGAATGGGCCTTGGCCCAGATTAGACTCCATTAAATTTTGGTACGGATCCGGATAAAGGTGCGGGTCCAGGATTTTTCTTCTTTTCGCTTCCTTTAACATTGCGAGATAGGGCGTTTTTCGACATCAGCGTAAATTTTGCAGTGAATATTGCATGGATGTTGATGACGGAGGTATGCGCTCTACTGAATGCCACTCTGTTTGTGAAGTAAACTGTTACTTGTGGGCTGCTAAGCATATGTGATGGAACAGAGAGTCTGGAAGGCCTGAATGATAAAAGAATTACCGTGATACCGATTTCATTTACTAGTTCTCCTATCCTTATATTTTGATGTTCCTGTTCCTGGATCCTGCTCATCATATATACTAGTGGAGGAAGAAGGATTATGATTATGATGAGGTTGATGATTTTTTTTTTTATTCCTTAGCCACTCTAAATTATCGTTTATTTTGTACAGACATTACTACGCCATTTACTGTTTGGTATAGTGGGTAAAAAAAAAAAAAGAACGTGCATTTACCATTAAGTAAACAAAGCAAAAAAAGTTGAGATAATTCAGAAGTTATCAACAACCTTCCTTGTGCTGACTGGCTCCTGTATACTCGTATATTTTTAACACTACCACACAATCGTCTCTCTCTCTCTCTCTCTCTCTCTCTCTGATTCTACCTCTATCCCTCCATCTTCCCCCTTTATAATGTTCTCTTCTCTATCTCTATTGTATCGTGGCACAAGGGATATCCTTCGCCTCCTGCTCAGTCTTCCTTCCCTCTACTTCTCTCCATTCATCTTCATTTCCCTCCATTTCACTCCCGATGCAATGGAGTATCTCTCCATTTTTCCATCATTCTGTCTTCCCCATTCATCTCAATCTCCACCACTTAGTTTCCATCCTTTCTCCCTACTCAATTTCTCCCCTTCTCCTTTGCAGTATCTCTTTGGGTTGTGTATATAAATTCTACGAAGCCTAAGTTTTGAATAAGATTGTCTGTTTATGCCTTTTTCCTCACTCACACCTACCAACCACTTTATTACCAAACTAGGCTGAAATGAAAAATGCAGCCTATCAGCAGCCACGCGCCCTAATCCTGAAAGGGGATGACCACAAACGAATCGATGATATCTGTCCTCCTCCATCAGGCTATCCTTTCGCCAGCGCACATCCCTCTCACTAATAATTCTTCACCTCGACTCCCCATCACAATCTTGGTTTCTCACTTTCCCTCTTCCCCCCCTCCTCACTCAAATACACTCTCTTAGTCAGTTTCTCATTTTCCCTTCCTCCGCATGGCTAAGCAATCTCGATGTACATTATTTTATGAATGCTTGACAGCACATAATAATGTGACTAACTCATTGCTATGGAGTATTATTAATGGCAAAATTTGGCTCAGATCTTTTATGAACACGGTCCCTGTGTTCCTACATGTGGTGTCGTTGGTCACACCATGATTGACTTGCTGAAGGCTGGACCTTTCCACTAAGGGTGGGTCAACCATAACTCATCACACTGGTTTAGGACGTGCTGCTAAGAGTGTGGCATTAACATGGCAGTGTTCAAGATATACAACTGCGTCGCCCGTCCGAACACAGCCCTCTGCCCCAGTGGTTATAAAGCTATACGTCTACCGACCAGACAACTGTTTATGGTATAGAAGGATATGCAAGCGAAAAATAATGGCTATTACATAGCTTACTTTAATCCCGCTTCACCTCTAAACTTTCTCCTAAATTTGAAACAAATGAAGGAAGAAAGAAAGCACCAGATAAGAAGGAGGATGTGATGACGTGAGAGATGTGTAAGAGACAGATATGTTTCTCCCACATTAAGGAGAAAGCTAAGTAGATTTTGTGTAAGATTCGTGCAAAGTAGTATACGATTGTTTTGAAAGTGTCTCTTAGTACGAATAAAATATAAAAGACGTCATCGCAAAACAGGGCCTAATGTCTTATTAGTCCTTATGGCTCCAGGCTCATCTGAATTTGAATCCAGTGGAGTAGAGGTTGAAAGTGGCCATCTCTTTCAGCTCACCACCCTCCTTTCGGGCTGATAGTGAGGGAGCTAAGGGACACTTCTATGACTGAGTGGTCGAGTTGTCAGGCTATATCGGTACCACCAAGGGCACGTTTTGGCGAGAGAAAGTTTAATCCCGGACCGAGGGAAAGTCGATCCCGACAGCTGATCCTGTTTTGGCGAGGCACAGTCCTGGTCCTGGATTGGAGTGAAAGTTGATCCCGGATCGATCTGTGGCAGTCCACCTCCCTGAGGTGGACTGAGCTGGGCTATCCTGGATTGTGACGTCACACCAAGTCAAATATAGCGTCATCTTCTACATTGTAAGTGCCATATTTTCTTGTTTTTCTAGTAATATACTGATAAAATGCTACTGCCAGTTACTAAGGTGGATATGAGAGGCTCAGCTGTGTCTGGTTTCATTAGTAATGGGACCGTATTGCTGAAAATGAGAGCAGAATTACTGCCGACCAAATCATCCCAGTTTGAACCTTCAGCCGCCATCGGTCAGGTGGGGCACTGGTGTGCCTCCATGGCAACAGGACAAGCCGATCCGAAACTGTTTTGGTGTGACCCTTCTGGATCAGTAATCCGCCTCGATCCTAATCCGATCCCATTCACCCCACCAAACTAGGTCTCGAGGGACAGAGACAAGAAGGATCAAGAGGAGAAATGATGCATGTGAGTGTGCGTGTAAGTGAAGAATTAAAGACAATAAAAATGAAGCAAGAGGAAACGCAGGCGCTGACAGATGGCGTGAGCTGCCGCGAAAAGAGGACAACAGCTGCATGCTTGATGGACGAAGACAAATGTTAAGGGGGAAGGATGTTCTTCTGCGGAGGCGGAGGGGGTATGGCGTGAAGATAATGGAGTAGAGGAGGAGGGGAAGATAAACAGATAAATATTATCAGGTGATCTCCGCGTTGACGAGGACGTGTTAAAATGTTAACACTGGGGTGGACAAGATGGATGATGGTACGGGTGAAAGGCGACAAAAGTAACACAGTTTAATCACAAAATGAACCCCACTGACTAGGGTACATTAGAATACAATGCTCCTATTTTAATAAATAAAGTAATGCTTTGTTTAACCTCTTCACCTAAGCAGCGTTGTTGTTGTACTTGTTGTTGTTGTTGTTGTGCCACTCCAATGTGTCTGATTGAGCAGACCCATCAAACGCAGGCAAGCAACCGCCCCTGCAGGACCGTCCCGTGCAGTGAACCAATGTTCCCATGCGGCTAACAGCATCTCGTCACTCGTCAGAGCGAGTGAGAGTTAGTGTGAAGAATCAGTTCCTGGGTGGACACCATATTTGCCTCTCTCCACCCAGGTAACATGGGCACCATAGTAGGTTAAACGTCGCCCAGTTATTACGCTATATGGTTACCACCCAATTTAGTAAATGGTTTCCTGAGTTACAGGATACTATTTGGCTCAGTGCAGAGCCACCTGAAGTGGAATGACGAGTAATAAATAGAAAGAGGAAGGATAAGAGAATTAGGAATAGAGGAGGAGAGATATAGAAAAAGAATGAAAGACATGAAGGAAGAAGCAGCACAAAATGAACTTACTGAATGAAGGGTGCCGTCACCTACCACCACATCTACCACACCAAAGCAGTGTCAATCGGTCTGGCGTTAATCCAACTAACATACACATTACGTCCTCTCGATTGTAGGGGTTAATAGCTGTTCTTGTTATATTTTTGCAAGGTTATTATGACCCTCCCATTCGTATTATTATTGCTTATCGATCTGGCTGTGATAGATGTAATACAGATTCAATAACATTTACTGTAGGCGTCAATGGAAAGGTGCCGCCGTCAGTCCCTTGAGACACTATATTTATAGTTGCTGTTCAGTTGCAGTGGAGGCGCCTCCTCCTGCCACACAACCCCTTCACAGTTTATGATCAACAATTGACTGAATGTAGCAAGTTTTAGTCGCATGATGTACTCAGGTAACCCAGATCTATTTGACTAAGGAAATACTTGCCAATATCAGAAGCATTCCTTTCTTTCTTTCTTTATATGCTTTATCGTCCATTCGATTTCAGTGAGGCTTTATGATGGTACAATAAAGGGGAAAATGTATCGGTTAACATCAATTATTGTGGATGAAAAGTAACAAGAATAAATCAGGGTTACGAGGCGCTATGTTTCATATTTAACGATAAGTAAAATTTTCATGATTAGGTTCTCTTCTATGAGTTCTAGGAAGTTTTTATGACGGTACAGCGAAGGAAAAATAATATCAACTTATGTCACACACAGTAGACTCATACTGAGATACGCACTAAGTATGTTGAAATTCTTTGCTTGTCAGCAATATGCTTTCGTGATGTTGATACTGCTGCTTCAAAGTGACAGCCTAACACACAGTCTATAACACTTTTGCTCTCTCCAAACTATTTTATTTTCCTCGAGGTTAACCTCATGGAAAAACATAAATATATAGCATCAGACAACCAGTGTCCATTATCAGGATTCAATAATTCACGCAGAACTCTGTGATCTGCTTGCCTAACATACATTCTTTGTGCATCCGTTTTAAAATTAGATTCATTGTCTGTGCAGCAAAAAATAGATTGAATTATAATAGGTTTGGTTATATTGGGTTAAATCACATTAGGTTAAGGTTGGGTTGTTTGGATTAGGCAGAGTCATATTATAGGCAGCATGGAAGGCTTCGTAACATCTCTTCCCAAGAGATTTACTTTGTATGTTTCAGTTTAACCTCTGCTGGGATGATACTTTGTACGATAATTTATCGCTCCTGAGTCAGTGTGGAAATTGTGCCATATATGAAGTAAGCAGCCTGGCCCATGCAAACCTTCAGTGTGCCTAATATGAGGTCTACAGCGGCAAGGGTTAACATTCTTTTGTTTCTTATATCGTATGAATGTAAACATAGATTGGATCAACAACATAAAGGAGGATATTAGTGTGTAATGTGCAGTATAATTGCCAAAAAAAGAGGTGCTACGAAATATTAAAAGCGACCACAAGTTAGGTTAGGTTCGATTAGGTTTGGCTGATTTGGGTATGCTTGTTTAAATTAAGGGTACACTTTAACATTCCTATTTCACTCTCACGACTACTAAACTAACGTGTTCACCAGATTTCACCTGTTCTCCTCTGACGTCTCTAATCAACAAATGCTTTCCAGCTGCTTCCGACTCACAAAAATTCAGGGCAAACCTGGCGGTCTATGGCGCGGTATGTCTCGGTGGTTGCAGCATTCCGAAGAAAATTGGTCTTGGCGAGAAAAAAATAGACGGTACAATGCTGTTTGACAACTAAGATGCTGATGTGGTGTTGATGGTGCTCATTAGTTGTCTGTGTTTACTTCGGGTGGGCGCTTCTTTGAACTTGTGTGAATTAATAATGTTTATATATTTATTTCTTCAATTTAGTATCTCAAAAAAACCTTCTCCCCTACACAACATAACATATAAACATTCATACTTCTCGACCTAATATACATTTTGCTACATCATAGGTTTTGATTATATAGATATTCTTTGACCTCACTTTTGCAAAATACAACCTCACCCACATAAAAAAAACGACACTTCCACTCAGCATTCATGTTTCTTTAAATACTATACACAAAGTTGCACACATTTTTATGAACGTGTAAATAAACATAAAGAGGCTAATTTTATCACAGACTTTTCTTCACACTTCTTATGTCAAATATCATCACTCATTCATACTCACACTCCATTTACACTCATTAATTAACACCTTTTCATTTATACCCATTCATGTTTTTAAAAAATGCATTCATTCATAAGTCATCTACTAATCTACATCATTCATAGCGTACACACTCCTTTTCACTCTTTCATAGCCACAGTCAATGTCTATGCTCCCACGTACCCTCATTCATAGTCTGTCCACATTCTCTGCTACACTTATTAAAGCCCAACAGTCTCATCTGCATGCGCTCATTCATATTTATTGGCACTTAATAAACATACCACATTTGTTTACACAACCATCTTTCCCACCATTACATCCACACACACACACACACACACACACACACACACACACACACACACACACACACACACACACACACACACACACACACACACACACACACACACACACACACACACACACACACACGAATTGCACCCAATCCTCTCCTCACACAAAGAAACAGCCATCTCCTTACCCCTCGCCGTCCACACACACATTTCCATTTGAAACAGGCACCATAGTTAAGCACAATAACATGACGACTGATGCCTTCTCACCCACCCCCCACATACACATACACACAGTCTCTCTCTCTCTCTCTCTCTCTCTCTCATGCAGGTAGAGCTCCCGATTATTCACCCGATAAAACGAACTGTAAGCCACCGTCCAACTCTTGACAGGCCACTCTATACTGACAAGGCATTTTGTATGCGCTACTTATCTACCCAGTCCATGTACCCGTCTTCATAATAATACAAAAGCATTAAATCCCCAGTTGAAAGTGATGACAAGGGGGTGAATTATAAGGGGGTAACAACAACGACACTAATTTACTAGACATTTGACCAGGGTTGTGTAAGATAATGTGTTGTTGAGTGTCAGTCTCTATTTTAACGAGCCTGTGGTTTTACAATGTCAGTTTGTCTGTGGGGCTCTGACGTTGATGAGTCAGGTGTGATGGTGGTGGGTATGGTTGTAGGTGGGTTGCTGGTGATCATTCATGCGACGGAGGATGGGGTTGATGAAAGGAAAGGAAATAAAAGATAAAAATTAAGAAAGGAAGCGAATGGGAATGTGAGAAAAAAAGGCACGCCTTGCTACCTTGCAGTGATCAGTAGGCTTGAGTATTTCTTCGACCTAGCAGGGAAAGACAAGAAAGTATCAACCATACTAGAAAGCTTTGCTGGCAGCAGTCAGACTAAACGCACTCCGTCCACCTGAATAGCAAGCCGGTCAGGGTGGGTATATTGGCCGTTTTCCTCCCCCTCGAGGGCATGGATGAGGAGGACACAAAGAAGAATGGAGAGAGAGAGAGAGAGAGAGAGAGAGAGAGAGAGAGAGAGAGAGAGAGAACGTTGGGGGAAAATAAAGAACAATAGATTGGAAGGGAGAGAAATGACTGAGAGCCTGAGACAAAACAAGAAAAAGGAGCAGTGTGACAGGTGATGATGAGACATGTAAAGAGAGATGGATGAAGAAGACAAGTAAAATACCCAAGAAACAAACTAGGAACCAGTGGCGAAATAACTGCAGTGAACAAATATGCCATACTGATAGGTGAAAATAAATGGGATAAGTGTTTAGTTTGGTGTTATAGTACTTAAAAAAAAAAAAGAAAACAAACGGGAGTAAGTGGTCTCCCGAGAGTGTGTGTGTGTGTGTGTGTGTGTGTGTGTGGAGATGCTGCTATAATCATGTCCTGGATAACTTGATACTTGAATAAATTCGACGTCTAGATAATGAAGTTCCTTGCTAATGAGGTGTTTGGGTAACCGTAATACTGGCGTGGTACATTAGGTGGTGAAGTCACTGATATCCTCACGCCTCTTGTTTACTTCATCCTTTTTTCCCCATTAAGCGATGTAACTTGCAGGTTACCCTCTAACATTGTCTAGTACGTCGATGTAGCGAGCATCAGTAACATAACTGTACTAAATTACTGAAATGCAATGTGCGGTGAGTCGCTAATGAAGAGTACTAAATAGCAAAACCCACTTAAAATCCGGACCAAATGCTTCGAAAAGATTAACTAAAAGGCACCCAATATGAAAATTTTACTGCACAATATATGCTGTGCAATGAGAGCTGCTGCATCTCTGTCGACGTCTATGGTTGGAGCAAATTCTTACCTATCAGTCGCTCATATAATCAAGTGTTTGGATAATCAAGCACCTAGAGAAATTAGAAATTTGCATAACTCATGCTCTGCCATATTTGTACGAAGGGATACCAGGCTTCCAGTGACGGCTGCTGACTTGATTGTGTTGGTGTGGAGCTTCTGAAATGTTGTCCTGAATGAAGGTAAGTGGCCGATTTGCATAATTCTTTCTTTTCTCCCCGCCCACATCCCAAGGCAAGTCCTCTCTCTCTCTCTCTCTCTCTCTCTCTCTCTCTCTCTCTGTCTCTCTCTCTCTCTCTCTCTCTCTCTCTCTCTCTCTCTCTCTCTCTCTCTCTCTCTCTCTCTCTCTCTCTCTCTCTCTCTCTCTCTCTCTCTCTCTCTCTCTCTCTCTCTCTCTCTCGTTGTGTAATTTAAACATTAATACAATTACTGAAGCCACACGGACACTGACCATAGGGGATGCTGGTGGATTGAGAGAGAGAGAGAGAGAGAGAGGTCAGAAGGGGGAGAAAGGGGAAGACAGAAAGAGGATCAGGAAAGGCATGTATACAGAAGAAGAGAAGGAAATGGAAGGGCGGGAAGAAAATAAAAAGAGGGAGAGATGGAAAGAATGTAACTCCTCAGGTTCGAAAATTTTCTGTGAAACTGTCAGGGAGCAACAAGAATACAAATCCCGTCATCGGACGGAAGGGGTTAATCCAGAGGTTCTTAAACCTTTTCAATCCCGATATTACCCAGTTTCAGCTCAAAGTCGGCTTGACACTCCCACTGTACTATTAGGCTATTACTCCTGTCCCTTTCAATTTCCTGTAAGTTGAAGGAGAAATGAGAATAGATATGAACAAAAATCTATGGGTTCTTTTACTTTTGTTTTCAATAACTCATAAACAAATTATGTGTGTATGGCTATATTACCATACAGGACTTTTTTTCTGGATACCATTCTTGATTCCCCCTAGAACCCATTTCAGTAGCCCCTGGGGACATCGAATGCAACTTTAAGAACACCTGGGTTAAGCAGAGAAGCTGAAAGGTGTGCATGGTGAATAAATAGAGGGTGTGGCCCATCTGATACTGACGCTGGCAATAACTGGATCATATTTATCGCATTCATAAGAGGGGGAATGTTTCATTTATAAGGGGGGGAATGTTTTACCTGATGATGATGATCATCATTACCATTATTATTTTTACAGCAACAACAACAACAACAACAGCAACAACAACAACAACAACAACAACAACAACAACAACTACTACTACTACTACTACTACTACTATTTTTTTTTTTTTTTCAAAAATCACCTCCATCCACTGGGGAATTATATTGTGAATATCAAAACCAACCTTCCTAATACAGTTCACCATTTGGAGTTGTAACGTGAGGGTTAACAATAATCCTCATATTACAATTCGTTGGCCCCAGGCACGCCAACGGCTGTGGTTGCCAACCATCTACTATTACTACTATTATTTTATTTTATATTTATTGACGTTACAGTGTAAATAAAGACATTAAACTATTGAAGTCGCTGGTCTATGCGACTCTCGACCACTGTAGCTTCGTAATCCATACCCGCCAGAGAGCCAGGCCTGAGGGCTGATGATCATGTGCCCCTGAGACATAGCAGAGCAGGCCTGACGAGGGAGAATGACAGTCGACATCTCATCCAGGCCATAATAGAACTCTGCGGTTGACGTTTCTTCTCAAAAAGAACCTCTGCCAGTCTCGAGTAGAATCTCACCGCCTCTAGACCCATTCCACCTGATGTTGTGAACACTAGGGGGATGAATAGACCGTGGTCCACATGTTGGATCCTCTCTTGATAATTTCTATTTTTTCTTATTCATTCCTTTTGTGTGCAGCTTCGAGAGACAGTTCGTGATGACATGCTGCCATGGGATCGAATATCCTGATGTCGAAGAATGCCCTGTACCCACTTGTCCAGAAACCTCGAGCACTGATATCCACTCTTGCATCATTTGATGTGTTTGCTGTTCTGTGGGAGAAGTGCTCTCCGTCCAGGGGTAGCAGAGCTGGCTCAATCGTGTCATCATGGGATATTTCATGCAGCATTTTGACAGTGAGGTCGCGTACTTCATCGTGTCGGATGCAAATAAAGCCTCCCTTCTTGCATACCATTGCATGGTTTGCATCAAAGGCAGTGCCACAGGCACAGTGTTGAGATAGGTTCTCTATTGGCCACCCATATCTCAAGGCTATGGCGTCAATAAATTCTTGTTTGTTGAAGTGGAAGCCTTTTGCCTTGAGAGGTTGTGAGCCAGTTCTATGCCCCAACCTCCTGTGCAGTTTCAACTCTTCTGCACTGGTCTGGTGGTAGATGCTCGATTATGTGCTGCAGCTGGTCCTTTTGTCTTGCTTCACGCTTCTTGTTTATCTGTGTCTTAATGTCTTTCTGCCTTTGGTGGTCAATTTCACTAGTCTCAACCTGGGCGCAAATCTTCTGTGACAAGGATTCGGTGAGCCTGAGTGAATTTCTGTGTTCGTAGCTTGCCACGGCTGCTAGATTTATAATGCCAAGGCCTCCCACCCTGGGTGGTAGTGCTCGAAGGTCCCTCTCTTCTGGTGTGGGGATGTAGCCATTGGTTAGAGATGGCAGGAATGAATCCCTGATAGCATCCTCCAGTGGTTGTAGCAGCAACTCGATGTTTGGTATGGTACTCATCACGAAGGTCCACTTGTGCTTTACACCATTTTAAATGCACTGTATGCTGCATGGGGTTCTGTTTTTGCATGGCTGGATGGTGTACGAATTTCTTCTATCTGTCTTTACCTTATCGCTCATATATTTGTCTTTGAATTCCATAGTTCCAATCACAGCACCTAGATTCCTCTGACCTTCCTTGGTCACCGTCACGTTTGTGCCTCTAAATGCTTCCTGTGCATCTTGATAGTACGAAGTAAGCTGGTTTCACGATCCAGATGGACTTACTTGCATTAGGGTAGTAACCTATTTCAGGGCTATGAGATGTTACAAAGTCTCACAATTTCCTCACATCCTTCACCTTGCCAGCACCCGTGAGATCATCTGCATAGGCTAACTGTTTTGCATTGGTGGCCTCGTATCTGATCTCTTGTTGCAGCATTGTCATCTCCAGGGCGTACATAGCCATGGCAACGGGGTCCCCCTGGGTAGTTCTTTCTGTGAACTGGATAACACCGACGTCGTGAGCAGCTGTCTTACCCACAATGTAGAGGTCTACTGGTTCTTTGTAGTTGTTTTCCACATATTGGGCAAATGCGAGACATTTAACCTTGATGTTGTGCAGCATAGCCTCCCGGTTAATGGAATTAATGCATTTGAGGCATCAACTAATAATACTGCCTGACAGTCCTCTTCCTCATGTATTTTTATCATAGAGTGAACTGCTGCCTCACCTCCTGCCTGCTGGCCTGCACACACTTGGAGGTTGCCAACTGCCTGCTTCACATCATCTTTCTCCACCTCCATGATGCATTTTCCTATAATCCGTCTTAAAACTTCGTCCACCTCGATGGGCCTGCATCCAGGTTCTTATCAAGGGGGATTAGTCTGCAAGCCGTCAGTGCTTCGATGTTACTGCGCTGACTTGCAGCCAGCTTCCTCGCCGGTGAGGCAATGGTGTTACACAAGTCTGATGCTGCCTCCTCAGACTTGATGTTATCGAGGATTACTCGCCAAGATTTTGCATCCAGGCCTGACGGTCCTGCCCCTCCCTGTGTGTGCATTACCTTCCGCCATACCATATCTCCAGTTATCATATCATATATGTTGGGATTGGGAGGAGAGTAGTTGACGTCAAGCTTTGACTGGGCACTTGCTTGTCGTGCAATTGGATGTTTTTCTTTAAATTGTTGCATTGTTTCATCTGTCAGGTCAAGTACTCCATTTGGTGATTCAGCTGACAGGGATCTTGTTGCCATCGAAATCTTCCCCTGTCTCATCTTGCTGCCAAAAATCCCTGCCGCATCATTGGTGTTCTGATTTCTTCTGCCTCGGTTGTTTATTCTCTTCTACAAGGCCCTTGCTTCCTCAAGTAGGTTGTCGATTTCACCTCCTTTCCATGTTTCAACCCGCCTTTGGATGGCCTTAATATTTTCTGCAATGCCCTGTTGCCATGATGACGCTCCTAACCATGACACTGGTGTCCTAGTTTGACGCCGAGAACACCTGGGGGGAAAAATATGGCAGACTTCTTTACATGCTACTGGAAGGAACAAGGCGCGTATTCAAGAGGACTCACAAAACCCAGCATCATTTTTTTTTTCAGTCAGAAGAAGACCACACACACACACACACACACACACACACACACACACACACACACACACACACACACACACACACACACACACACACAGCAAAAAATGTTTAAAACTGATGAAATTTTCAAACTTCCAGCATTGAATACCACTTGAATCAAACTTTTTCACCGTACCATTTTAATCGTTTTCCAATCAATCAAACTTTCTGAAGAACCATTTTAAACGTTTAAATGTGTAAATGATTGAACATTCCTGTCGTCAGATGTTAAGAACTGCTAGGTAAAATCACAGGTAAGTACAGTAACTGACTATGTACACTTTTCACCGTAACTTGGCCCAGATCTTGGTCCTTCTGTAGTTAATTTCAAGTAGCTAAGTCGCATCAAAAGGCAATAATCAGCTCTACATGCTTTTCATAATGCAGCATCTTGATTACCAGCCTATTCTAATGTTATTCTCTTGATACAGATCAGTAATAATGATGAAGAGATGGTACTTTTGGGTCAAGTTATAGTGAAAAGAGTGTATTTTCTCCTTCCTCGTGCCAACTTCGACAAAACTTGACATGGCACGAGTCTGTGAGCTGGGAATGAATAAAAATATGAGGTTATGCTAGCAAGGAAATGCATTACTGGTCCATCTTTCCTACACGAGTATTTTTAAACTTTCCCAAGCATACATAGCCTATTAGTTTTTTTTTTTTTTAATGATCGGAAGAAGGAACCAAAGGCCAGAAGCCCTTAAGATTGTTCTCTCCAAGAAAAACAACACAGAAACAGGATAACAGAGAGCCAAATTCAAGATCTGGACACACTGCGGTTGAAAGACTGAAAGTCATAGGCAGTAGGAAATACAGACAGAGGAAGACAGTTCCAGAGCTGACCTGTTGTATACATGAAGGACTGGGAGTAAATGTTAATTCTTGCATTAGAGAGCTGGACAGAAAAGAAATGAGTTTGTTGCTAGACAAGCGCCCTCCGTAGCGGTGGAGGGATGCAAGCAGACGGTTCAGAGAAGCAGTGACCATTGAAGTAGGGATAGAATAGAGATAAAGATGCATCAGAGGAGTAGACTGTAGCACCAGTCGAGCAGGGCAGTACTCCCGAGGTGGATGGAAAGCTGATGACAGGGAGTGCTGGAGCTCCCATTTCATCAGCCCTCAGGACTTGTTCCTGACCATCCCCCTTTGCTGAACTTTTTCAGTGTCTCAGTTACACAGAGAGTAGGTCAGCATGCTCTCCAGTACAAATTTCTCTAACTATCTTCACCAAACTACATGCACAGTACACACTACACTTCCTATTCAAAATTCACCAAAAATAGCGTCAATTCACCCAGCCTCGGAGTCCCCAGGGGGGGGGGACCATAAATGCCCCCGCCATCTGCCCCTCTCCCGGTGACGACTCGAGGTGCCTGAACCACTGTCTGACTCTCTTCTTCTTCATTTCTGCAACATTCGCGGCCTTTCATCTAACTTTCGCTCTGTTGAGCACCACCTCTCCTCCTCTAAACCTCACCTTCTTTCTCTAACGGAGACTCAGCTGTCTGAGGCAACTGACAGCAAACCCTTTTCTGTATCCTCCTACTTTCTCTATACTCATTTCAAAGCCAAAGGTGGCTGTTGTGTATACATACGCAACAACTTATCTTGCTCTCGTGTTCCTGAACTTGATTCTTCTGAATTCTCCACACTCTGGCTTCGGCTTTCCTGTCATTCTCTGACTAAATATATCTGTGCTGTTTACTTATCCCCCTAATTCTACTGACTATCAAAATTCTTCGACTATCTTACTTCTACGATGGAACACATTCTGTCCATTTCTCCTTTCTCTGAAATCTCCATTCTTGGAGATTTCAATGTTCACCACCACCTTTGGCTCTCCTCTCCTTTCACGGATCCACCTGGTGAACAAGCCTACATCTTTTCTATCCTTAATGACCTAGAGCAGCTTGTACAGCACCCTACCCGTATCCTTGACCGCCTTGGAGAGAGCTCCAACATACTTGACCTCTTCCTCACAACTAATCCTTCTGCTTACTCTGTTAATCTTTTCTCTCCGTTGGGCTCCTCCGATCACAACCTTATTACCTTAACCTGTCCTATCACTCCGGTACGGCCTGTGGACCCTCCAGGGAAACGTCGACTGTGGCATTTTGGAGCCATGACTGGGAGGCCCTCAGGCAGTACTTCTTTGATTTTCCCTGGAATGATTATTGCTTCCATGGCCGTGAGCCATCTGAGTGTGCCTTGCTCATTACTGAGGTTATTCTTTCGGGCATGGAAGCATACATTCCTTTCTCATATCCTTTGACTAACGCAAGAAAGCCTTGGTTTAATCACGCTTGTTCTAATGCTGTCCGCAACAAGGAGAAGGCCTACAAAAGGTACCGGAGCCAACCCACTCCTGAATCACATAATCTTTACGTTTCTGCCCGGAATCATGCTAAGTCTGTTCTTCGCTCTACTAAAAATAATTTCATCCATACTAAATGCTCTCAACTCTCCAACTCGAATTCTTCCCGCTCCTTCTGGCACCTTGCCAAAAATCTATCTAACAACTTTACCTCATCATCCTTCCCTCCTCTTTTCTACTCTGATGGTTCTGTAGCTATTTCTTCTACCGATAAAGCAGATCTCTTCGCACAGACTTTCTCCTCCAATTCCACCTTAGACGATTCCGGTGCTGTTCCTCCATCACTTCCCCCCTCTGACTTCCTCATGGCTGACATTAAAATTTCTTCAGTTGATGTATTTTCTGCCATCACTGGCCTCAGTACTAACAAGGCATATGGGCCTGATGGGGTCCCTCCTGTTGTTCTCAAGAACTGTGCTTCTGTGCTTACACCCTGCCTAGGCAAACTATTTCGCCTTTGTCTGTCAGCTTGTACCTTTCCTTCTTGCTGGAAGTTTGCTCTCATTCAGCCAGTCCCAAAGAAGGGTGACCACTCCCAACATTCCAACTATCGTCCAATTGCTTTAACATCCTGTATTTCAAAAATTTTCTAGTCAATTCTTAATAGAAAAATTTTAAGGCATCTTTCCTATCACAACCTTCTTTCTGATCGTCAGTATGGGTTCCGTCAGGGACGCTCAACTGGAGATCTTCTCACCTACCTTTCAGACTCCTGGTCATCCTCCTTTCGGGACTTTGGCGAAAGCTTTGCCATTGCACTTGACATCTCAAAGGCTTTCGATCGAGTCTGGCATAAATCTTTAATTTCCAAACTGCCCTCCTACGGTTTCTATCCTTCTATCTGTGCCTTCATCGCTAGTTTCCTTTCTGGTCGTTCTATAGCCGCTGTTGTAGACGGCCATCGTTCTTCTCCTAGATCTATCAACAGTGGTGTTCCTCAGGGCTCTGTCCTATCACCATCTCTCTTCCTTTTATTCATCAATGATCTTCTAAGTTGTACATCTAACCCTATCCACTCATACGATGATGACTCCACCCTTCACCTTTCCATTCGGTTCCCGCAACGCCCATCTCAACAGTTACTTCAAGAAACAAGGGATGAGGCTATGGCACCTAATGTCTGACTTGGCTCATATCTCTGACTGGGGCAAAAATAATATGGTTGTCTTTAATGCATCTAAGACTCAGTTCTTACACCTATCAACCCGACATAATCTTCCACAGGTATACCCACTAATGTTTAATAATATTCAGCTTAATCCTGCATCATCCTTGAACATGCTTGGGGTTTCATTTACTCGGGACTTATCTTGGAAAGATCATATTACATCTCTTGTAAAATCTGCTTCCAAGAGATTGGGTGCTAAGCCGACTCCGCCTCTTTCTTTACCCCTGCACAATTGTTGACTCTATACAGGGGTTTTATCCCCCCCTGTGTGGAGTACAACTCTCATGTGTGGGGAGGCTCCCCACATACAGCTCTTCTCAATAGGGTGGAGTCAAAGGCTTTTCGTCTCATTAACTCTCCTCCTCTTACTGACTCCCTTCAACCTCTGTCTCTTTGCCGCACTGTTGCATCTTTATCTCTTTTCTATCGCTACTTTAATGGTCACTGCTCCTCTGAACTGTCTGCTTGCATTCCTCCACCTCTACGACAGGCGCGTAGCACCCGTCTGGCAGCAAACTCTCATCCCTTTTCTGTCCAACTCTCTAATGGAAGAGTTAACCGTTACTCCCAGTCTTTCATTTATGCAACAGGTCAGCTCTGGAACTGTCTCCCTCTGTCTGTATTTCCTGCTGCCTATGATCTCCAGTCTTTCAAACGTAGTGTGTCCAGGCATCTCCAAATGATCGGATCTTGAATTTGGCTCTCTATTGCATTTTGTTTTTCTCTTGGAGGGAACTGTTACTGCGGGCTCATGGCCTTTGGTTCCTTCTTCCTCGCATTAAAAAAAAAAAGAAATCAGTGCGGTGAAAAGACAAAGGTTGAAGGGAGCCAAGAAGAGGATGAGAGTTAATGAGACGAAAAACATCTGACCCCAACTTGCTGAAAAGAGCTGTATGAGGGGAGCCTCCTCACACATGAAAGTTGTACTCTACACGGAGGCGAATAACACCCATCTAGAAAGTCAACAACTGTGCTGTGTATACTTTTACCTTTACTCACATAGCCACCAAACACTTCACAACAAAATCTAAGTGAATGGCAAAGTGAGAAACTACGAAACCAAAACGATATGTGATACAAAATTGTTGTTGACACGATTATCTTGTAGAATGATTAGGATCCACTATATATACGAGCTCTGAATACATTATGAGGTTTGCTGTTTCGTCTCTCTCTCTCTCTCTCTCTCTCTCTCTCTCTCTCTCTCTCTCTCCCTCTCCATCCACTGGTTACATTAGCTTACTTAAACTGAGATCTAGGGGATATCATTCCTCACTCCTGCTGTCTCACTCTTATTCTGAATTATTCCTTACCCTCCATCTCCCATAATTCATTCTTACTCAGTTCCTTTTGACATCCACTCCAGTCCGCCTATCCAGTTCTTTCCCCCCATTCCTCACTTATGATTCATATTTACTGCTCCGTACCCCTTCCCCTTTGCTACCATCCTCCATCACTTCGTTCATTGCTCTCCTCTCTCACTCTTTTACTCCAGCCACCTCTACTCAGCCAATACTACTGCACATCTTTTTTCTGCAATTCTATAATCATTCTCCCCTTCCCATATTTCTACCTTTCATTCCTTTACTTTGACTTTCACTCTGACTCTTTTGCCCCTTACTTTTAAAGGCCTACTGATCTATCCTTCTCCAGCTCTGCTTTCTCTTCATTTCTTCTCTCTCTCTCATTTCCCCTTCTCCACCCACACATACCTATCCTCATCCACATCTCTCTAGTTTCAACTCTCTCATTTCTCCTTCTCCACTCACACATACCTATCCTCATCCACATCTCTCTAGTTTCATCTCTCATTTCCCCTTCTCCACACACACATACCTATCTTCATCCACATCTCTCTAGTTTCATATTTCCGTTTCCTTCTTCTTCATCCTTAATCTCTTCTTTCCTTTTCTTGTTTCCCTCCTGATGGTTACCATCGTCCACTCGCTTGATGTACGGCCTACTTCCTTCTTCAGTGTTATCAATCTCCTTCTGTCTACCCTCCTCTCTTCCTATTTCTCCCATCCTTCATGTAACATTTTGTCACTCCTCCTTTCACCTCAGGAAACTCTGCACTGAGTGACTAGCGTAATGGTTTCCAGTAACCTAAGAAACCAACAACGCTGGATGGTAACCATTAAATCAAATAACGGGTTGATTTGGAGCCTACTATGGTATCCCCGATAAATTATGGAGACGCAAAAGTGGCATCCGTCCAGGAACCAAACCTCCACATTCTTCCCCTCGCCTCATTGTGGCGAGGCGTTGTCCATTACAAGGGAACATCGGTTCGCACGAAATGGCCCTGTAGGAGCGGTTGCTTGCTTGTGGATGATGGATCTGCTCGGCCAGACATTAACAACCCAAGCGCCATATCCCAGATTTCCATCATTCCTTCGCAGCTGTTAATTCATCTTCACTGATCACGGGCAATATACTGTATACTACTGACATATGTATAAGAATAATCGGCCTAGTAACTGTTTGGCTTCTTTTGCACTCTACTTCTTTTTGCCTGTCTTCACATTTCCTTCCATTCTTTTCACCTTCCATCTTCTCCGTTCCATCCAGTTTCGTATTTTTTTCCTTCTATATTCCTTCCCATCCGTTTCTTTAACTTTCCAGAAGAGCCGCCAAAAAACACACCCAGCTAATACCATTACATCGGTCCTGCAGGAGACAGCCTTAGTATATATTCAGTATGGACGGTCGGTATTAGTGTCGAAATGGTGAAGTGAAGTAATAAGACTGCTGGGCCTTAGGGTACTGATTATCATATCTATGCTCAGTGTCTTAGAAAAAAAAAAAAAAGCTAGAGCCCCCCCTCCCTGAAGGTGGAAATAACACCAGCCACGAGCCGATACATATCACGCGCGGCTCAGAATATGACCTTGACCTTGACCTACTTTCACCAATTTCGAACTCGTAAGAGATTTTCATCCCTAATTTTTTGATCTTCGGCGATTGCGAAGTTATCGTGGTAACAGACACACAGACCTTGACCTACCTTCACCATTTTCGAACTTGTTGGAGATTTTCATCGTACTCCACACCTGTAAAATTTTGTAGTGGTGAAGTCATAGTGCTGACAGACACAGACACACAGACAGACAGACAAACTGAAAACAATACTTGTAAGAAGTTTTCATCCCTACTAGACACCTGTAAAATTTTGTGATGATATCTTGAGCGGTTGCGAAATTATCGTGCTAACACACACACACACACACACACACACACACACACACACACACACACACACACACTGAAAACAATACCAGCTTCGCTATCGCGGGTGGTATAAAAAAAGAAAATACACCCATCCGTGCTCCTTTCATTCTTCCTCATCTCCTTAAATCCATTGCTATTCATGAGGCGTTTTTCCTTGACCTCGCACCTCTCCTTGAAAATAATGAAAGAAGGGTGGAGCAAGGGGAAAGCGGAAGGACTGGAGGGTGAAGGAAAAGGTAAGAGGTGAGGGGTGAGGGGTGAAGGGTGAAAGGTGAGGAGTGAAGGGTGAGGAGTGAGGGGTGAGGGGTGAGGGGTGAGGAATGAGGGGTGATGGGTGGGGAATGAGGGGAGAGGGGTGAGGGGTGAGGAATGAGGGGTGATGGGTGAGAAGTGAGCAACTGAATGGAAGGGAGCAAGGGGTGAGGAATGGAAATGGACGAAAGGTGAGGAGAAAGCAGAAAGAGGAAAAGGACACTGGAAAAGGGACTGAAGATACAAGAGTGAGGGTGGAGATGGACGGAAAAAGGAAAGTGGAGTCTATAATGGGAAAGAGGGAGGCAGGAAAGGAGGGCATCCCGTTCACTAGGATGAATTGTTATTCGGTGATAACTTGGCTACCGTGGGATTGTTTTCTTCCAACGCAGATGGGATTTTTCAAACTGAATGAGGCATTACCATTTTATCCCTCTCTATACTACTACTACTACTACAACTACTACTACAACTACTACTACCATTTTATCCCTCTCTATATTACTACTACTACTACTACAACTACTACTACTACTACTACTACTACTAAAATAATAATAATATAATAATAGTAGTCGTAGTAATAATAATAATAATAATAATAATAATAATTATTATTATTATTATTATTATTAGAACAAAAACTATTATCAATAATATTAATGCTAACAAGAGGTCCAATACTGTTACCACTACCACCACCACTATTATTATTCAATTGGGTAGACTTGTTAGATTTCCATATATCATTTTTCTCTTGCTCTGTAGACCCTACCTCCCTACATCTTTAGGTGCTAGGAGACTTAATGATGATGGTGATGATGGTGATGAGTTATGAGTACTCAGGAATCCACAAGTCAGTATCATTTTATTAAAGCAGGATCATTCGAACTGAAAGAGTTAAGCTGGGTTGGGTTGGGGAAAGGGAGGAGAGGGATGGTGCTGGGAAAGGTGGAACTGAGCAAGACTGTGAGGAGTGAGGGAATGTTGGAGGGGAGCGGTGGCTAGTGGGGAAGAGAAGGCAGGGTAGGTGGAAGATAGGAGGAGAGGAGTGAGGGAAATAGGAAGAAATAGTATGAGTATGAGGGAGGTTAAGGAGAGTGGGAGATGTGGGGGTTAGGGCCGTTTCCATATCTTGTCAAGGCAATCTACCCGCCGTAAGGACGCACGTCTCTCACACAATGCCATTGGATGTCATATTAAACGAGGAACTCTAAAGTTAACCAATGCATCGCATTCAGAGTGCGTGAGGCTGGTGCATTATACTGACGTTTTCTTTGCTTTGTTGTGGTGTTTGTCTTTTTTCTTTTTGAGTTTTTTATTTGTTGTACTTTTGCAGTGCTCTGTTTTTACCGTGTCTGTATTTTCATTCTGATATTGCTTTTAATTTTTCATGTGCAATGATGTTTTCTGATGTTTTAATTCGTTTACCGCTTCACTTTCCCAGCGGTCCACATCATTTCTGCATTTCGATGTGTTTTTGCTTTATTTATCAGTCCTCAAATTTGTCGATGTTCACTCGTAAGATTCAGTGTGCTCCTTTTTTTAAGGATTGCTTTCTCTCTCTCTCTCTCTCTCTCTCTCTCTCTCTCTCTCTCTCTCTCTCTCTCTCTCTCTCGCCGGTTTTTCCATGTCTTCTTGTCTTTATCATCCACCTAAAAACTGTTGAAGGAAAAACACATAAACACGCTCGCCATTCAGTTCTCAGAAATTCCTTTCATCTTTCTACTTCTTTCTCTCTTCTCATTACTATCTCCTTCTCCCCACTTCATTCTCCCCTCCTTACTCTTTCTCCATTTTCTTCTAATTCTTCCCTCTATTATTCGCCATTGAATTTCCAGTTGTCGTCCATCAGATAATACAGGAACAAGAAGCAGACCAGACGAAGTAAATGGAGAATTAGAGATTAAACAGAAGTGTGTATGAGAGTGCGACGTTTCTGAGAAGAGGGAGACAGAGAAAAAAGTGGAGAGGAATCGTGCGAGAATAAGTAATGGAAGGGAGAGTGGTGTGCCAGGAGATAAAGGGTCGTTGCTGAGTAGCGACGACTCATTTTTGTGGAAATCACCTTCCACATGATGCGGCCGGAGGCTATAGATAAACAGGAGAATGGATAGACATATACACAGACATATGAAATGGATAGAAAAATGGCCGAGGGAGCATGAAACGGTGAAAATTTACCAACATTCTTGTCAATGTTTTCATTTTTTTCATCTGTCATACTTTCCCTTCTCTCTCTCTCTCTCTCTCTCTCTCTCTCTCTCTCTCTCTCACACACACACACACACACACACACACACACACACACACACACACACACACACAATTTTCTCCATGATGCACCGAAAAAATGTTGCAGCGAAAAACAGACACGGTCCGAGTATAATTCTGGCAACATACGGATTACTGATTGCATTTTCTTTCACCGTTCATACATTTCTTTTTGCTCTCCCTACCGTACTTCTTTATGCCATGGTATTTTCGCTGTCGTCCACCGAAGTTTTGCTAAATGAATAACAGGTATGAATCAGTAAGAAATTTTGTGCACCTGCTTGCCATTAATTTCATGGTCTGTCAATTTTTCTACTGCTCTTCTCTTTTCTCTGTGTTTCTTTTCTTCTCCTTTTTCAGGATGTTTTTGCCGCGGTTCTCTGGAAAGAAAAAAATATGTGGAAAACAAAACGGGGAAAAGGACTGAGAAACAGAAAATCACACGTTTATCATTATTTTTTAGTCTTTCTATTCTCGTCATTCTTGCAGTCCTACTTGATTTTTTTTCATTTATATTTATTATGAGCTGAAAATTTCTGAAGCTAAAAAAAAAAAAAATAGACGTGAAGGTACAGCAAGAGTGAAGTTTCGTAAACATGTTTATCATTGCTTCTAATAATGTATCATTTATTCTTCTTGCTTCTCTTTTCCTCTCCGTATCTCTGTTTATTTTTTTTTTGTAATATTTACACCCCTATCTACCGAAAAAAAAAAAAAAAAGATGGAAAAAATATTAGGGGCGGGTCCAGGAACCAGAAAATGTACACGTTCATCAGTAATTCTCGACCCCGATTCTTTTCCTTTGTGCCGTCTGGGTTTATCCTTTTCGGGTTCTCTTCGTTTGTATGCCATGTTCCCCTTATTGTTATATGCCGGGACAAACTTGTATATATTTTTATCACAGACCTTTAACCTGTTAGTGCCCAGAGTTCCCGTGCGAGGGATTTTGCTGGAAGGGTATTAAGAGTGCCGCCCTCCGCCTATCGACTTATAGTCGCAAAGTTCATAGATCCCTACCTCGAGGTTCCCTTCTTTATTAAATGTTGAAAATGCCCAGTTCCGTCCTTCATACAGGACACCGGGCGCCAATGGGTTAACTTTTCCTCTCCTTCCACTTCTCTCTGTTTCTCCTCTTCCGCGTTGTTAAATATTTGTATATACTGTTATTTACACTGCCACATCCACCGGAGAAAAAAAAAAAATAGAAAGGGAAAGGTCGATTTAGGGACGAAGCTTGTAAACATTTTCGTCAATGGTGCTTATCTATTTTTCTGCTTCCCTCTTCCCCTTTCCTCTTTCTATTCCTCTCTTTGTTCTTCTCGTTCCCTGTTCTTTTCCTTCATATACCCTGTTAACTTTACTATCATATCCTCCGAAATATCATGTAACGAAAGGGCTGGGTCAGGGAACAAGGTCGTAAACTGGGATCGTGCCTTACCAGATCCCGCCGCTCCACACTCCAACATGAACAATCTACTTTTTGCACACCGCAGACAAGACTTGGTCCCGCGTCCTTAAAGAAACGTATCAAAAGTTTACGATAAACGAGAGTTACCACAAATGCACCGTTATCAGAAATAGTTCTGTATGGTCGTATATATTTTAAATTACATATTCATTCGCCAATACGAGGCATTTACAAGAAAGGTTTGACTTTTTATGAAAAACAAACGTCCATATAAGAACACTGCTATCACCAGTAGGTCTGTATTGTCGTATTTTAGCTTAAACATTATCCTAGTTTACTTGTACAGTAATTTGTAATTGCAAGTAACTTCTGTTATGAAAAAAAAAAAAAAATCCAAGATAATTTATAAATACGACTGCTGACCTCCGTTTTTGAATCTCTTTCCTAATTATTGCGGGTCTCTGTGTCTCGGATGAATGATTGAACTGTTAGCGCCGTAACTTGTGTGCAGTTTTATATATCACTGGACGGAACACTGGTCTTCTTAGCCATCTTTCGTGTGGCTGAGTCACAAGAGATGGTGACCATTTTCACAACGCCAGTGCTTAAACCATAATCACCCTTTCACTGGTTTGTGATCCGCGTGTTAAATGAGAGAACAGGTGCAGTAGTTGCCAATTAGAAAATAGTCAGTCTTGATCAACCCTAAAATAACGGCTGACGACTTTCAGAGTATACCCTTGCTAGCGCCAGGCGATATTACTCATCACAGGAACCCTCTTGTGGGAAAATATATCAAACAGATCAAAGTGCACTTACAGAAACACTGCCTAACGGTAATTTATCTTACAAGAAGTCCATGTTTGCCTTGTCTTTCTCCATTAATATGTTCTAGGAAAAAAAAATAAGATCCATGAGAGATTAAAAGACATGGCACAAAAAGACTGAGGATGTACGAAACAGAGAAGGAGAACGAAAAGAGGGAATGGAAAAGACAGAGTTACGAATGGAAAAAGAGGAGAATGGACAAAACCGAGAAAAAAAAAGTAATATACAGAGATAAAAGAGAAAAGGAAACGAAGAACTGGAACAGAGAGAGAGAGAGAGAGAGAGAGAGAGAGAGAGAGAGAGAGGAGGGCAGACAGACAGACAGACAGGCAACAGAGAGACAAACAGACAGAGACATACAGACCGATAGATACACAGAGAGGAAGAAAAGAGCTAAAATTAAAGAGGAGGAAAAGAATCAGAAATATAAAAAGGAAAAGAGCATTACGAAAAGAGGGAAACGTGTATAATCCGACAGGAAAGGGGGGAAGGGCAAGGAGTATGGATGAGGTGGTCTTACCGGGCGACGCGTGAGAGATAACTCAAAATTCAGGCGAGAAGGATGAAAATGTTGGAGGTGAACCAAGAATAATGAAGGGAGGCACGAGAAGGGGGAGGGAAGATAATAACGGCGGACTGAGATGAAGAAAAGCTGGTAGGAAGATGGAGGAAGTGATGCGCATACGAAAATAAAAGAGTGATGCTAAAAACAGAGGAGAAAAATACTGCAACCATCGGAGGGAGAGAGAGAGAGAGAGAGAGGGAGAGAGAATGTTCAATTTTCTCGTTATGGATCCCAGACCGTCTTCCTTCCACATTCCAGTTAGTCGCCTGGTTGTATATATATATATATATATATATATATATATATATATATATATATATATATATATATATATATACTCACCTCTTCGTTGCTTCAGTGCCTGTTAAAAGAAGGGTTCCAATATTTCTTAGTCCATTGCTGACAAAGATTTGTGGGTATGATCAAGTTCTATTAAAAGTAAGTAGCGCATTATAATCCATACTAACTCCAGTATGAGCTTTCTGTTTTATGTCTTTTCTAAGAAAACAATAATATTTTTTCTCGTTCAGATAGCTTTGCAAATGAGTTAGAACCCGCAGAACCTCATCCCTCGCGTCCTCCACTTTACCCGTATCAAGACTGTACAATTATTCTGCACAGATCAGGTACAAGAACCCAGAACCGTCCATGAAAGCACTGTACCCCTGTCTTAAGATGACGAATTTTTACACTTTATACTTCTTACATCCATACGATTTTATACAGATTATGGGAGACCTCATGTAGAAAAGGGGATGATGAAGTCTACATCTAACCTCTGCAGTTCGAAAAGTTTCTTCTAAGCTGCATGAAATTGTCTGAAAATAGAAAGAATAAAACAAAGAGTACGTCACCGGAGCGAAATGGTTGAGTGGACATCAAACACAACACCATCAGAAAGAGTAAGACATTTATTTTTTTTTCTATTATTTTCTTGCCTTGTCCTCGTGTAGAAATTACAATTTTTTCACCTTGGAAGATGAATTGTAACAGGAAATTAGTACCGGGATATGATTAGTCACCAAGCACTATGGAAAGGATGTTGACCCGTGACACTGTATTAATATAACTCTGGAATACATGAAATAGGCCGGAAAAGGGCAAAATTATATGGCAGGTGAAGGTAAAAGAATTACGAGAATATCTACCATTCCCTACAACCTCTTCCCTTCGTTTTAGTCCAAATGGTCGTTAAAAAAAAATTAAATAAATAAAAATCTACGTAACCTCACCCCGACTCTGAACCCGGATGCTCAAAAAAACTATTGATGGGCTCTCTTTTATAATTCAGATTTCCATATGCAGGAAGAATAAGTTAAAAAAAAAAATGTGCATTGTTTCCCTGCTCCTCCATGAAACGGAAGAAAGTAATCATTCCTCAATTATTATTTGTTTTATGCTGAATCGTTTGTAAATGTATTTGAGATTCCGTCTCAGCTGTGTTCCTTCACTCCCTTTAAATCCTCATTCCTTCGTACATTTCCTAATTACATAGGACTACATAAAAAAGTAAACAGCAACAGACCTTATGGTCCTTTCGAGGCTGATTGTTACAGAGAAGACTATGACTACAAGATCTAATTCTACGTGCTGAAGGATAAGGATAGTAAAGCAAGAAGGCTCTGCCCACCCCCAAACCCTCCAGGAAAAAGTGAGAAAAACCACCATGCAGCATGGAAAAACTGACATGGATATCTCACAGGAAATACTGGAAAGGAAAAGTCACATTCTATAATACTTTGTCTATAAGCTACCTGTTTGAGTAACCTGAAAGAGAAAGTAATCAAATAAACTAATAGTTACGGAATGACATTATGAACGGGTACGTTGAGTTAATGGGGCGTCTGTGGATTAACATGGAAACTACACAGTGCACAATGTGGATGTTTAGGAGTGGTGTGGCAGCCTTGCCTGGCGCTTTTAAGGTAGGCAGCAGTCAATCAGGCCCTAGCTCCATTCACGCCACTGAGACAAGGAACTCTCCCATGTGGGACAAGTACACAAGTTTCCTCCTGAAGCAGTGACCCCTGGTACATTAAAAAAAAAATCCCGATGATGGTCACTTGACTAACAAGGACCCTCAGTGATCCACAGCCCATCACAGGTCGAAAGTAATAGTTGTGACTGTTAACTCAGGGCTATCTGTGCAGATCCTAATCTGTGCTTATATTGCTTTCTTTGTATTGAGGAAATTGAAAAAAATATAAGACGGGGTGTCTTATAGATAAAAGGGGACTGCACAGTGTGGATGTACAGTGCACAGAGTGAATGTTTGGTACATCAAAAAAATCCCGATAGTGGTCACTTGGCTAGCAGGGACCCTCAGTGATCCACAGCCCATCACAGGTCGAAAGTAAGAGTAATGACCGCTAACTCAAGGCTATCTGTGCAGATCCTAATCTGTGCCTGCTGTATATTACCTTATTTGCATTGCATAAATTAAAAAATGTATAATGACGTGACGTGAGGCTATGTATGGGTATGTTAGTTTACAGGGTGTCTTGTAGACACGAGGGGACTGCACAGTCCACAGTGTTTATGTTTAGGAGTGGTGTGGCAGCCTTGCCTGGCACTTTTAAGGTAGGCAGCAGTCAATCAGGCCCTAGCTCCGTTCACTCCACTGAGACAAGGAACTCTCCCATGTGGGACAAGTACACAAGTTTCCTCCTGAAGCAGTGACCCCTGGTACATTAAAAATCCCGATGGTGGTCACTTAACTAACAGAGACTCACAGTGATGCACAGCCCATCACAGGTCGGAAGTAGGAGTAGTGACCGTTAACTCAGGGCTATCTGTGCAGATCGTAATCTGTGCTTATATTACTCGTACTTTATTTGCATTGAATAAATTAAAAAATATATAATGACGTGATGCAACGCTATGTATGGGTAGGTTGTTTACGGGGTGTCTTGTAGACAAACAGGGAATAAACTTACATGTAGCTATAAAAGCAAGTTATTCAGACAGTAAAAGAGTCAGCTGAGGATTCTCGTGCAAATACTTGTCTATTTTGTTTCTGAATGTCTTAACTGAGATACTGTTCAAGGAATCTGAGGATAATCTGTTCCAGATATTTACGACTCTGTTGAAGAAGAAGTATTTTGCTTCATGGGATTGGAAACGCTTTCCCATAATTTTGCAGCCATTACTTCTGGTTTGACTAGACTGGTTTATATCAAAATATTTATTCATGTCTAAGTTGTCATATCCCTTCATGATTTTGAAAACTTCAATAAGGTCACCTCTTAACCTGCGCTTCGTTAGGCTAAATAGTTTATGTTCGTCAAGGCGTTCGTGGTATCATTTTTGTGATTCTCCACTGTATTTTCTCTCATTTTTCTATGTCCTTTCTATAGTACAGAGACTAGAATTGCACACAATACTCAAGATGGGGGCTCACTAGCGAGTTGTACAAGGCAAGTATGACTTTTTCCGATTGAAGACTCGAAAGTTCTTCCAATAAAACCCACCAGTTTGTTTGCAGTTATAACCGGCTCGGTGCACCAACGCCAACTGTTTCCTATAACAAAAACCAAGGAACACATTTATTTGCAATTTGCTTCACTACGGTATATGATTTATGCATTTCTACAGTTCTCTCTCTCTCTCTCTCTCTCTCTCTCTCTCTCTCTCAACCCATCCTCCGTCCTTCTACTTTCTTGTCTTTCAATGTATCCCCTTACTATTTCTCATTTAGTCCTCCGTTCGCTTTCCCTTCAACTTCCCCCCCCCCACCCTCTCTCTCTCTCTCTCTCTCCCTCTCAGCCAGCAAATAATATCCCCGTTTCTCATAAGCTTATCATAGTGATGAGTGAACAATTTGTTGCATAGTTACGGTAACGACCCTAAAGTTATATTGGCAGCACTGCGAGATAGCTGGCTGGGGTGGTGGGTACGTAAGATTTATGAGCCGTGTTTGGAGTATTTGCTCGGGAGAAATGTACTGATACCTTTAGTGGGTGATTAAATCCTTGTCCTTGAATAGCGTTCTTATGGGAGAGGAAAATCCCGGAAATAAAGGATTAACATCTACGCAATGAATGCTTATTATATTATTATTTTTTTTTTAATGAAGACTCCGATTTGGAACATCTTGTGTTATCAGCTGAGGCAATATTTGTATTATCACGTTTGTTGTTTATTTTTTTCAGTTAGGATTATATTTCGAGTTTATCTGACTCAGTCCGTGGCAGCTTTCCCCCGGAACCGGAACTTTTCACTGAGACGGGTTAAGTCGTACCTCATCTCTCAAACTATGACGGGCTGGCGAGGGAGCTGACACTTTTAGGAGAGGATCCGATGTCTGCCACTGCAGTCACCCTGCAGCCCTTGCAGCATACGGTCTGGTAAATATGAATCGATCATTTTGCACTGAGAATCACAGGTGTTACATTATGTGCTCCTGTTTCACTATAGATTTAATGTTCAGCCACTGACGGTCTTGCAATAAGATGTTGCCAAGTTTCTCGCCACCATTTTAAGCATCCTCCGCCTCAGGTCGGTATGACTTATCTGACTGATCAATGCCATGTGATTTGATATTGCCAATCATTCTTAAGATTTATCCTCTTTCGTACAATAAATATGTGGCTTCATCCTCATAATCATGCATCAGTTTTTCGAGAAAGAACTCAACTTCAAATACTATTCCATCCAACTTTGGCTTCGAGTATATGTGGAAGTACGTTAAGAATTCCAGGTGGACCCTGCGTCAGGTAACATAAAATTTGCCGTGGTGAAGATTGACGTGTGTGGAAGTGGCCAATTACTGAGGTATCCAGTGGCTTGGTGTGACTGATGGTTGGTGGCAACAGAGTGGCAGTGTGCGTGTGCGTGTGTGTTCTTACCTAATTGTATCTTTACAGGAATGAGTCAAGCTCGTACTGTTCCGTGTCTTAAACCATATTTATCGTACATATCCTTAAATTGTGTGTGTGTATGTGTGTGTGTGTGTGTGTGTGTGTGTGTGTGTGTGTGTGTGTGTGTGTGTGTGTGTGTGTGTGTGTGTGTGTGTGTGTGTGTGTGTTTTGGGGTGTTTCTGTGCTTACGAGTAAGTTTGTAAAATCCTCGAGATTTTCACTGGATTATGTGCATCTTACACTTCCGGTGAGATGGTTCAGTTTTAATACCAATAAAAACATAATTTTATGCTAAAATCGGGTATGCATAATATGAATGACTCCATTTTACAGTGGCGGACAAAAGCCTAATATTTCATTTCTGCTTCTCACTTCTCTCTGATGGCCTTTCTAAACGGAAAAAAGCTTGGCTAACTTCCCAGCCCATAGACGATTCTCCTTGATATGATGCGTCAAGAAGTGAAGTAGCGGACATTCCCAACTACAAATTAAAAGTAGTGGAATTTCAAACGAGTTGTTGCCCCTGATTTTATATTAATATCTCTTCATGTCAATTATAATATTCATCGCTTGCTTTTTGTTCGGCATGTTTTGACTTGAGAAATGGTGGGGAAGAGTTCAGACTTCTATGTTGTCTTTTTCATTGTCTAATGATGACACAGAGCTAGACAGTACCTGCCTAAAAGGAGTAAATTAGTCTGCTACACATCTTCCTCTTAAGCCCTGCTGGTCTTCCGTCTCCTCTTCCACCATCCCTTCCTTCTCAGTTTCCTCTCCTTTTCTAACCGCCTGAATATTTTATCCTCACCACACTTCTTATGTTCATCCTTAGTCTCTTCCTCCCCCTCCCCCCTCCCCGTTGTCCCCCTCAATCTCTCTTACTCTACCTCCTCGATCACCTCTCCCCATCGCCCAATTTCCAATTCCCCCCCCCCAACCCAACACACTCCTTCAGCTCTTCACTTCTGGCCACTCTTTTGTTCCTCTTGTTTATAATGTCCCAGCCATGTTTCTCTTGGTCTCTCGGGTAGACATAAATTTCTGCCGTTTCACTCCTCCTCACCCTGTACCCAGCACTGCCTGACCCAACCACTCCTCACCTTGCATCTCCCAACCTCACTCCTTACCACACATACTGCCCCTGTTAACCCGTCAACCCACTTCACTCAGTCTCAGTCCTCCACATCCAACCCCATCCCACCGTGCCTCACGCTCTCTTACCTAATCCCACCCAGTTGCCTTACTTCTCCTCATCCTGCTTCACCCCATCCTGTTTCACCCTTCCTCCTCCTCCCAGTATCCCACACTGTTGACCTCTCATCGCCCTGCCTAACCCAACCCAGCCCCACTCGTGACCCGTGACAAGGCTTGGGTAAAAAAAAGCCCAGAGGTCAATCAATACTGCCCTCACCCCTCGCCACCCACCCATCCTTCGATACTCTCATCCTTTCACTCAGATTTCCCTTCTTACTGGGTCGTACTCTAAGTGGCTTTGGAAATTTCGTACCTCTACTTTGCGATTTATCCTGCACATTGCCCATCAGTATACTCCTGTGTGCTATTGATGTAAGATATCTCTATGTTAAGCGTTAATAATACCAAATAAATTTATTTAATCCGTAATAAACAAAATATCGCAAAGGATAGGTGATACGAATCCACTTATGCCACTCAGAATACTGCCCAGTGAAATATTATTTTGATTATTTGATACACTGATGGCTGTTGTGCTGTATTCTCACCACCATCAGATGATTTAAGCTGAACCCCTTCACTGAAGTGAACTGCTGTGCTGAGGAGAGTATTTTATTTTAACAAGAATAAATAGTACGTAAAAGTTATTATTGTGTTGAAAAGGTTTGTAGGAGAGGTTTGTGCAGCCTGTTCTATATTGGTATTTCTGTTTGATTTCTTTACATTGTTCCCTCTCTCCTCCCGAAACACACACACACACACACACACACACACACACACTCGCATTTTCTCTTTCTCTCTCTCTGAGCGAACGCCGCGACATGAACAGTGCGTTGATCGTTCCCACCATATGTTTAACGGCAGACTTGCAGAAGAGAGAGAGAGAGAGAGAGAGAGAGAGAGAGAGAGAGAGAGAGAGAGAGGAATGGCCCCTCATGACGCCACCCTAGTAAACGTGGAGGGTGACGTCGATGGGTCAGGTAGCTTAAGAATGAAAGAGCAAAAACACAACCATAAAATGTGGAATGAACCGGATTTATGCAGTCCTGTTTGAATCCTTCCATTAAATGTCGTTCATCGCCTTCATCATCATTCTGATTGTTTCGTTCAACATCATCATCACCATGATCATTACCATCATCACCATTCTGTAATTTTCCTTCATCACTATCATCATCATCATTCTGTAAATTTCGTTCACGATGATGTTGAAGATATCGTTCGTCTTCATCAAATTACAGAACACAATTTTTGGGATCGTATCTCTCCTTGGCGGAGGGTTAGTGCCCCTCCCTGGAAAACAACAAACTAAAAAGACAAACAGTAAGCCTCGGACAAGGACTGACCAAAAGATGACGACCAAGGACTGGACAAAGGACATGGTAATCGGAACGTGGAATGTAAGGGGAGCGAATGATGAGGTGAAAGAGAGAGAGATGTCCAGGTGCTTGAGGGTGCGAAATTTCATGTATGCGGAATAACTGAAAAGAAATGGAGTGGTGAGAGTGTGAGAGAATGGGAGTATGGATGGGGTATATGTGCAGGAGTAGGTGAGAATGAGAGGGCAAAAGAAGGAGTATGTATAGTTGTGAGTAAAAGATGGAAGAAGAGCATAAGAGAGTATGGATCAGTTGGCTCAAGGATTGTGTGGGTAAGACTGAAAGTTGGAATACAAATGCGGGCGATTGTGTGTGTATGCGCCAACGCAAGATCGTGCAAGCAGAGTGAGAAAAGAATTCTGGACAAATGTGGAAGTGTGCATGGAAAAGTTTGGAAGGAATGAGAGAGTGTTTTTGATCAGTGATATGAATGTTAAAGTAGGGAATGTGAAGGTGGATGGAATAGTTGGTGAATGGGGTGTGCCTGCTGAGATAGATGAGAATGGCAGTGCTTTAGTGGACATTTGTGCCGGGAGGGGGTTGGTGATAGCCAATACCCTCTTCAGGCACAAAATGATCCACAGGTATACATTGCGAGTGATGAGAAGGGTGGGTGGTGAACTGAATGAAAGGAAGGCAATGATTGATTATGTATGTGTGGATGAAAGGATGCGAAAATGTGTAATGGATGCAAGAGCTTATAGAGGTTTGGGGAGTGGACTTTCTGACCACTACTTGGTGGTGGCCAGAATCAAGATCCAATTAGGATGGAGAAATAGAAGAAGGGAAGGACGGGAAGAAGGAGTATTTGTAAGGAGAGTGGAAAGGTTACAAGAGGATGAGAAAAAGGCAGAGTATAAGAGAGAAGTGGAGGAACGATTGGGCAAATATGAATTGGAGCAGATGGGGAACGTGGAAGGTGTGTGCAGGATATTTACAGAAGAAATATGTGCAGCATGTGATGTGGTGTGTGGGATGAAGAGAAGATGGAGGGGTGTGCAAGGAACAGGGTGGTGGAATGAAGAGGTGAGACTGACTGTGGCACAAAAGAAGAAAGCATACAATGAATGGATGAGAAATAGGGGCGTGGAAGAAGCTGAGAGGCAGAAGAGAGAGTTATATGTAGAAAGAAAGAGAGAGGTGAAAAGATTAGTAAGAGAGAGTAAGAAGAGAGTGGATGAGGAATTTGGAAGGAATTTGAGTGTAAAGTGGAGGGACTGTAAGAAAATGTTCTGGAAAGAGGTGAAAAGAGTAAGACAGGGTGGAAGTGAAGTTAGCAGGGGAGTGAAAGATAAAAATGGTAGATTACTAGTGGAGAAGGGAGAAAAAGTGAGCAGATGGAGAGAACACGTTAAGGAATTGTTGAACATAGAGGATGGATGTAATGCGAGTATAAGTGGCTGGGGAATGGCTGGGAGAAGGAGGGAGGTGAGAAGACAGGAAGAAATCAGTAGGATAGAAATTGTGGAAGCAATGAAGAAAGTTAAATTGGGGAAAGCCCCAGGAATCGATGGAGTGTGTGGTGAAATGCTGAAGTATGGGGGAGAGATAGTAGTAGAATGGATGTGGAAAATGTGCAGATTGGCCTGGGAGGAAGGTAGAGTCCCGGAGGATTGGAAGTCAGGTATAATTATTCCCTTGTACAAAGGAAAAAGGGAAAAAGAAGTGTGTGGTAATCATAGGGGTATCTGTCTTCTTAGTATAATAGGAAAAGTGTATGGTACGATTCTTATTGACAGAGTTAGAGAAAGAACAGAGAAATTAGTTGGAGAAGAACATGGAGGCTTTAGGAAGGGAAGAGGTTGTGTAGATCAGATATTCATTCTTAGATCTTTAGTGGAAAAGTTTCTAGAGAAGGGAAAGAAGTTGTATGCGGCTTTCATGGATTTGGAGAAAGCATATGACGAGGTGGATAGACAAGGATTGTGGAAAGTATTAAGAATATATGGAGTAGATGGGAAGTTGATGAATGCTGTGAAGAGTATGTATGATGGTGCTAGGGCTGGAGTGCGTGTGGATGGTGAACTGAGTGAATTTTTCTCTTTGAAGGTTGGGTTGAAACAGGGATGTGTCATGTCTCCATGGTTGTTCAATCTGTACATGGATGGGGTGATAAAAGAGGTACATGGTAGGGTAGTGGATGTTGGAGTGGCCCTGGTGAGAGAGGGTAGTGTTTGGAAACTCCCTGTACAGTTGTTTGCAGATGATACTGTGTTGTTGAGTGAAGACGAAGGAGAGCTGCAACGCTTGGTGGATGAGTTTGGGAGAGTGTGTAAGAAACGGAATCTAAAGGTGAATGTAGGGAAGAGTAAAGTGATGGTCTTTGAGAGAGGTGAAGTCAGTGAATGTACAGCGAGGTTGGATGGTGAGGAATTGGAAGATGTGGGTACGTTTAAGTACTTGGGTAGTGTGATGAGTAAGGATGGAGGTTTGGAGGGTGAAGTACTTGAAAGGGTACAACAAGAAAGAAAGGTTCCTGTTCCTTGAAAGCAGTGATAAGAAACAGGGAAGTGAGCATGGAAGTGAAAAAGTTACTACATGACAGTATTGTGATACCAACTCTAACGTATGGAAGTGAAGCTTAGACGTTGCTGGAAGGACAAGTCAAGAGTGAGAGCAGTGGAAATGAGTTATTTAAGAGGAGCCTGTGGAGTCACATGGAGAGACAGGCTGACAAATGAGGATATAAAGGAGCGTTGTGGTGTGGATGTGGATGTGATAGGAAGCGTTAGGAGGAATACACTGAGGTGGTTTGGCCATGTGGATATTAAAGACTGACGAAGAGAGTGTATGTGAGTGAGGTGGAGGGGGGAAGAGGGAGGGGGAGGCCGAGGATGAGATGGAGGGATGGGGTGGAGAGGTATATGAGAGAGGGGGGTGTGAGTTGGGAGCGGGGCAGTGAAATGGCTGGGGACAGGGCGACGTGGAGGCGATTTGTTTGTGGCCACCCCGAACGGGATTGAGGCGTCTGGCAATAGATAGATAGATAGATAGATAGATAGATCCTTCTCGTGGCACCTTCTTCATGTGAATTTATATTTACGAAATGCACCCAATTATTTAGCGTATGCTGTTGATGCAATACGTTATAACAGAGAAGATACGAGAGAATGTTAAAATATAAGATGGTAAATATATCGCCAAGGAAGAGATGCTCGAAAGCCTCCCATCCCGTAATTAATACGGCCGTATGTTAAAATGTATTTATCTTTAGTACTGTATATTGTGCTTAGCTGTAGATGCAGGCAGCCGGAAGATACTGCACAGGAATTGTGGGCAGCGGGACGGGAAGAGGGTTTACAGCGGCTTAACCCCTCAGCTGTCAATCGTATGCTTTGTTAACGGCAGACGATTTAATAATTTCAATCCTGGAACCTTTTTCATGCTTTATTCATGCGACTTTCTGACAATTTTATTCATCTCTTGGAGGACTGGTTATAGTGATGCGGAAAAATTAAGGCAATGTATAACCTTTCCGTTTTCGAAAAAATTCACTTAAACTGAATAAATCGTGGGAAGATAGCAAAATTGTACTGAAAAACATGACATCGGGTTTTATGGTTGAATAGTGTAGTGAACTGGAAATGCTAAATTATGTTCACAATCAATGCATTGGCCGAAAATCAAGAAATTCGTATTATATTCCGGCTATTACCAGACCAGTGCATCTTGAACTATTTCAGTGTCATTCACTCCTGAGTCTTTATCACAAAATTTCATTCACCTGCGACTAAATTTCCTTATGTTTTTAGTTGTTTTCGACTTACCTTCCCTTGTATATTTATTTATATTTCATTTTGTCATACGGCCAAAAAAGGAAAACTTATTTCTTAAGTGTTTATTTTATTCAGGTATTTGATCATGCTAAAACTACACGGAGAAAACTAGGAGTGACCAATTTTTTTTTCCAACACAAAAGAATATTATTTTCTTCTAGTTTAAGGCGTGTTTTTGTCGTCCAAGTTGAAGCTTGGGATTCGAAGCTCGTCTTGGGGCGCTTGGTTTCTGTCCGCAAAAACAGTCCAGGATACGTAGAACCGAAAAGTTACGTGCCAATCGCCAAGTAAACATAGGGGTTCGCCGAAGAAGATCTTTTGACGAATATGCAACTTACATGTAGCAGTTATTTGTGCTGAACTGGCTCTATATGTCGTTAATATTAGCCACCTGCACCCTGATTTTATGTACATAATGCTAATTTCATAATATTTATCATTTATGTGTCCTTGCTGGCCAATCTCACTCTCCCCAAGCTACACCAAGACTGCTCCCGACCACGCTTGGGTGAGATACGAAGACGGTCTTGGTTTCGATGACAGACGCTTGGGCCGGCTCCGTATCACTTGGCCGACAAAAACGGGGCAGCTTGGTTTCACCGAAGATGGTTTCGAATCCGATCCCTCAGCTTGGACGACAAAAACACGGCTTTACATAATCAAGTCTTATGATTTAAACTCTTAGAAACAGTGCTTTTGTAGTGTGTCTGTTTACCACAAAATAAAAATAACAAACAAAATACTTTTACACATACATGCGTGTTTTTGATCATCACTTACCAGGATATTCCAAAACTCCTGTGATAAGCTTCTCAAACCGCTGTTCAGTTGCCTTCTCAAAAGAAATCCACATAACCGAATCAACATACGGAAATTTCCAACTCCACTGCTATTGAAAGGAAATATCCATACTAATTACTTTGAATGTAATGGAGATGAGGTGTCTGAGGTGTCTGAGGAGTATGTGTGGAGTGACGCGTATGGATCGGGTGCGAAATGATGAAGTGCGAAGGAGAACTGGAGTTGTTCGGGAGATAGCTGGTAGAGTTGAGCAGAGGGTGTTGCGATGGTTTGGGCATATGGAGAGAATGGATAATGAGCGATTGGTGAAAAAGATAACTAGATCTGATGTGAGAGGTGTAAAGCTGAGAGAAAGACCACGAATAGGATGGATGGACAGTGTGAAGAGAGCGTTGGATGCGAGAGGGATGTCTGTTGAGCAAGGAAGAGTGGCTGTGCGTGACAGAAATAAATGGAAAGAAATTGTGAATGAATAAGTGATGACGCAGCCCTGAGGGGATATTCTCCAGCATTTGGTCTGATCAGCTAGTCAGGTTAGGTGCGGGTAAGGGGATGGGTCTGTTATGATGTGGCAGGGGTAAACCAGCTCTGCTGTCGGGCCCTGCTGCGGATGTCACTGATTGCATTGCGCAGTTGACCCTTGTGCGGTGTGGTGCGGTGAGGATCTGTCCGTTCTCCCCTTTGGGGCTAAGATGCGAATGAATGTGTTTAAATGGATGAGTAAATGGGGAGTGTGTCGTCCTGTCTCGGCTACCTCCCTTTCCTTGGGGGAAGCAGCCTAGGTATATAGATAGATAGATTACTTTTATGACATTGCCTTTCTTTTCAAGCCTAGGAAAGAAAAGCTAAATATCTGACTAAATTAAGTCATTCACCCGTCATGTTTCATTCGCCATTAATTAACCCTTGTAGTTTCATTCACCCCAGAATAATTACATGCACCCTTGGGTGATCCATTCATCAGTTTCAGAAGCACTGCTCTTCAAGATTAGTATTCAGGTTGTGGGAGTGGCATAGTTCCGTCAGGTGTAAAGAAACCGACGACAGTACTGTAATACTGTAGGGTCGATGTCGTGGTGACTATAAATACATGTAGTTTTGAATTTTCTCGTTATTGCTGTTTGTTACCCACGTTCATCCAAACATAAATTTACTGGATTGCAGGCTGAAGTTGCCTCATTCCTGCTTTCTGCCTTCCTCTTTCGAGGGATAGAGAAGCTGTTGAGGGTGTCTGCATAAATGAGTAGCGGACCCACCAGACTATCGGTGCTACCGGGCGAAGGCGTTCCTCTCCAGATCTGATAAACAAACGTTTTTTTGTCTTTTAACTGAACAAATATGAATGCCCACCGTTCCGGCCCGACTCTTTGGTCAGGAGATGGTGAGGTGTTTGAGGTTCGTGATCAGGCTGGGTTTACTCGACACAGAAATTTAATCTACACCACCGTTAAGGCTAAACTGGCAAGATGAAGTAACCACTGGCTGAATAATATTTTCCGTTGTATTTCTGCTAATTATAGATATTCTAAAATTACTGCATGTCAGGTGCGTGAAAGCCGACCACAATAATGCACACTAATTCTGCAAATAGGAGCTCACTTGTGAATAGATAAGGAAGTTGTTTGTCCATGTGAAGCGAATAGTGAGCGCCTAACTACGGTAGATAAAGGGCCAGATAGGTAGATAGATAGATAGACAGGTAGGTAGATAGCTATATAGAGAAGTAACCAGAAATATCCATATAGATAACAAAACTGAATCTATAGACTGACAGACACACCGATATACAGACAGGGACATAAACAGACAAGAATCAATAAGTCGATAGACAGATGCTTAAAGAAGTAAACAGACAACTAAACAGATAGAAAGATAGATAAATAGATACACTGAGAAAAAGTTCTACGGAGCATTTATGTCCTTCATTCATTTGTTTTGTCACGCTGTACATTCACTTTTGCGAAGCAACTTTGCCAAGTGTTGTTGCCGACAGAAAGCGTGTTGGTCTTGTGTGGATGTGAGAATGGGAGTTAGTCGTGGCTGCAAGGAGACAACAACATGCAACCGAGAGGAGTAAGACTGTTGCAAGAAACAGTTGTGAAAAATAGCAGAAGGATGCCATGTGAAGCAGAATGTAGTAGTATTGCTTAAACTCTACCATGTAACTATATTTAGCTACAGAGAGTGGTAATAATGTTGTTTTAATTAGATGTTTGGGATGCATGGGAGGAAACATCGCTCTATAATATGGGTAATTGACTTCTTTCCGTCACCCTTTCAATGCAATGACGCCTTTTCCATTTTTGTTCTTCTAACCATCACACGGTTTTACTGATATCAGAAAGAGACCACCCCCACAGGAAAAGGATTACATACACTCTAAATTACCATTTCTATCAAACTGACTTTTCATTTGATTCATGGAACAGTGCCCATTTTTTCCCCTTAACTTAAGATAGATCTCCTCGCAGTAATGCTTGATGACAATTGACTTAGCAGAAGGAAACATTTAGTGGGAACTTGTTAACTGATACTACGTAAAGAAAAACAGATCGGCAGACAAAGAAAGAGACTTCGATCGATGAGTGGGACTGACAGAGATAGATCGACAAATACAAAGGAATATATATATATATATATATATATATATATATATATATATATATATATATATATATATATATATATATATATATATATATTGTTATAGCCTATGATTTCATCATCCTTTGTGTAATTCTAACGTACAGTATGCTGCATGTTTGATCACGAGCGTGTTCTACCTCACTCCCCCCTTCTACCCTTATAGTAGAGTAAGTCGTTCTTTCTGTTGTTCAGAGCAGGAGTGTCAACTCTTTGTCCCCTATGGCTTCATTTGCGCGTCCCTCTTACAAGTTGTATCAAGCTCTGCCGGCCCCTATATAATGAGCTCAGTCTCTACATTAATTGCAACTTAGATCTACTCCTCATTTTGTTCACATCTCTGTCCTCCCCTGTACAGGTGTTATTATTGTGAGTGCTCAGGAGGTCTCCAACCATCTAGCAGCTGTGTAATTTGAGTATAAGTGTTATTGCATTTTTTCTTGTACTGTATAGCATGGGGTGTTGGTTCGTAGGCCTGGTGAGGTTTTGTGATTCATGTGTTTTAAGTGTCAGGCATTATTGATAATATTTTGTATCTGTAATAATATATCTTGCATTCACTGAGCATTATCCGGTTTTCTCATTTTATCAGGGCTGACTTAGATAAATTTACTCTTGCTAATTTCGTGTTAATAGAGGCTATTGCAGTTAACCATATATTTAACCTGTTTTTTGCCATTACATTATCCTTATGAGTCCTGAATGTTTTGTTGTTAGTTTGAGCATTATACTTTAACTTGTAGTTTTACCTAACTCTTTTGTTTTGAACCTGGAACTTTGCGGGACAGTTTTCTCTGTTCCGTAACATAAATTTGGCGACCTCTTATCAGGATATTCAGGATATTATCATAAGGATATTGCTTGATATTTTGTGACTGTGATTTATTCATGATGTCTACTATTACTACGCTTGATGAAGCCAAAGATTTTTTGTCAAATGTGCAAACAGTGTGTGATGTAGAAAACAGAACAAAGAATGAACTTAAGCTTGTTGCTCAACAATTGGGAATTGCAGTTCACTCTCATCATTCTAAAGATCAAAATGTTGGCATGATTAATAAAAGCTTGTTTAATGTAACTCCTCCAAATGAGCAAACGCAGATTGAAATAGCTAAGTTACAGCTAGCTCTGCAGGAGGCTCGTGTTAAGGAGGCTGAGTTTCAGGCACGTGCTAAGGAGGCTGAGTCTCAGGCTCATATTCAGGAGGCACAAATTGAACTTGCTAGGATTCAGGCAGACCATGAGTATCGCATGAAACAATGTGGAACTGGATCATCTAGCTCTGATGATTTTGATGTGGCTAAAAATGTTAAACTTGTCCCTCCTTTTAATGAATCTGATTTAACAAAGTATTTTCAGTTGTTTGAGAGGGTAGCTACAGGTTTTAATTGGCCCCAAGAGTATTGGCCAGTACTCCTTCAAACTGTTCTCACCGGTAAAGCTCAAGTAACTTATGCATCTTTGCCTCAGGATCAGTGTGATAATTATGATGTAGTTAAGAGCTTGATTCTTAAGGCCTATGAGCTTGTTCCTGAAGCCTATAGAGTAAAATTTAGGACAACTTATAAGCAAGATAAGCTATCCCATTTTGAGTATGCAAAAATCAAAGAAGATCTGTTAGAGCAGTGGTTAAATTCTAAGAATGTGGATTCTGATTTTGGTAAATTTAAGCAGATGATTTTGCTGGAGGACTTCAAAAGGTGTATTAATAAAGATGTAAGCCTATATCTTGATGAGAAAAGAATAGATAATTTGTCTGATGCTGCAGTTTTAGCTGATGAATATGTTCTCACTCACAAGAGATATTCTAAAGAAAAAAGGAAAGCTGAGAGTAAGTACGTTGCCTCTACTCAGAGTACAGGTAACAGGAAAGAGAATAAAGATGATGTTTCTCAGGAAGTAAATACCAGCTTCACCTCTAGGTTTCAGAAAGTAAATGAACTTATTGTACTAAGCTTGGTCATACTACGGAGAAATGTTTCAGGAGACAGCGTGATGTGAACAAAAAGGAGTCTTTAAATATTCAGTCAATTGGTCTAGTGTCCACCCTTGAGAGTTCCCAGAATTCTTTAACTGAGTTAACTGAACCTGCTTTGAGGGGTAAATTAAATTCTCATGATGGAGCTCCTCTTTTGAGCAGTAACGTGGGTGACGCTCTCAAGAGTTCATGTGCTAATTTCTTGTCTGATGGTTTTGTCAGTCCTCTGGACAGTAATAACAGGAAATCAGTTAAAATATATCGTGATACAGGTGCTTGCCAATCCCTTATGCTGACCAGTGTTCTAGGCTCTAATGTTAATTCCTCTGATGAAACTGTAATCTTACAAGGTGTAAGGAATAATTACTTCTCTGTCCCTCTGTGCAGAGTGAATTTAGAGTCTGGTTTTGTTAATGGTTCCGTTATGGTTGGGTTGGTTGAGACACTCCCAATGTCAGGTGTAACTTTCTTACTTGGAAATGATGTTGGTGGAAGTCAAGTGTGTCCAGCTCCTCAGTTGTCTAGTGAGCCAGTGGCTGCGACCCAGGACTGTGATGTCCCTGATGTGTTCTCTGGATGTGCTGTCACTAGGGCTAAGTCTAAAGTTACTGGTGACTTAGAGGATAATGATGATGATGATGATGTTATCCTAGCTGACACTTTTCTTGCTAATTTGGACCACTCACCAGACGAGACAGTACCCCGTAGTGCTGATAATTTGTCTCGTCAAGAGTTGGTTGAGTTGCAGGTTGCTGACCCTGAGTTGAAAGGTCTAGCTAACTCTGCTTGCAGTGAGGAAGAGTCAGCTGGTGCTCCTACTTGTTATTATATAAAGTCAGGAGTACTTATGAGGAAGTGGAGACCCCCAACAGCATCAGCCGACTGTGAATGGGAGGTTGTACATCAAGTTGTCATCCCTCGTGTTTGTAGGCAGGATATCATTAGAGTGGCTCATGATTCCAGTTTGGCAGGACACCTTGGAGTGAGGAAGACTGTGGCAAGCATTTTGAAACACTTCTACTGGCCAGGTATCTTCAGAGATGTTTCCTGGTATTGTAAGTCTTGTCACACCTGTCAAGTTGTGGGGAAGTGTAATCAGACCGAAAAGGTTGCACCTCTAGTTCCCATTCCTCCTTTTGAGGCGCCTTTCACCCGTGTGTTGGTGGATATTGTGGGCCCTCTTCCTAAGACTTCTTCAGGATTTTCTTATGTGTTGACCCTGATTGATATGGCTACTCGTTATCCTGAAGCCATTCCACTTAGAAATATCTCAGCAAAGAACGTGGTTAAGGAAATGCTAGGGTTCTTCACAAAGTTTGGTCTGCCCAAGGAGGTACAGTCAGACCGGGGAAGTAATTTCATGTCAAATGTTTTCAAGCAGTCTCTGAAAGAGTTGGGCATCACCCAGATCACGTCTTCAGCTTACCATCCCCAGACCCAGGGAGCGTTGGAGAGATATCATCAAACACTCAAATCGATGCTCAAGAAATACAGTTTGGAACATCAGAAAGACTGGGATAAAGGTCTTCCATTCGTTGTATTTGCTGCAAGAGAATCTCCAAATGAATCACTGGACTTCTCACCTTTTGAACTACTGTTTGGCCATGAAGTAAGAGGACCCCTTAAGTTACTCAAGGAATGCTGGCTGTCGGAGGAAGATGACGTCAACCTGCTGGAGTATGTGATGAAGTTCAAAGAACGGGTGTCAACTGCTTTACAGCTGGCGAGAGAGAATTTAGGAGCTGCTCAGGAGAAGATGAAGACTTGGTATGATAAGAAGTCCAGGTTACGCCACTTTCAGCCAGGAGATCAGGTTTTGATTCCGCTACCGGTGCATGGGCAACCTCTTCAAGCCAAGTTTAGTGGTCCTTATTTCGTGGAGAAGAAACTCAGTGATGTCAAGTATGTCATCGCCACACCAGATCGTAGAAAGAACAAGCAACTTTGTCACATCAACATGCTAAAGTTATATCACAGGCGGGACGAAAATAACCCAGTCTGCACTGTAGCTGTTCCACCCGAGTCTGCAAGCGAAGTTCTCCCATGCAGCATGAGCCTGAGTGATAGTTTGGGGAAGAATCCTGATATCATGAATGATCTCCGGACTAAGCTTTCTCATCTAGCTCCCGAGGAAAGGCAGGGGTTTTCGGCATTACTGCAGGAGTACCCGCAAGTGTTCCGTGCCACTCCACGAAGAACCACTGTGTTGATGCATGATGTCGATGTTGGAGACGCAAAGGCAATTAAATTGCCTCCTTACCGTGTGAACCCAGTGAAAGTTCCACTCATCCAGAAGGAGCTTGGCTACATGTTGGACCACAAGATGATTGAGCCCTGTCAGAGCGAGTGGAGTTCTCCTGTCACTCTAGTCCCTAAGCCAGGTGGGTCACAGCGGCTTTGCATCGACTACAGACGTGTTAATCAGATAACCAAAACAGACACTTACCCTCTCCCTCGTGTGGAAGATTGCATAGACAAGATCGGAAAGGCTAGGTACATAAGTAAGTTTGATTTGTTAAAGGGATACTGGCAAGTACCTATGACTGAACGTGCTAGGGAGATCTCATGTTTTGTAACACTAGGAAAGACTTTTGCATGTTCTGTAATGCCATATGGTATGAAGAATGCACCAGCTACTTTTCAGAAGCTCATGAATGTTGTAACAGAGGGTTTGGCAGGGTGTGTTGTTTATATTGATGATGTATTAATCTTCAGTGACAGCTGGAAAGATCACCTATGCCATGTCAGTAAATTTCTTTAGAGTTTGGTTCAGGCTAATCTTGTAGCTAATTTATCAAAGTGTGAGTTTGGTCAAGCTAAAGTTCAGTACCTTGGGTACGTAATTGGTGATGGACATATTTCACCACCAGCAGCTAAGGTTCAGGTTATAAGTGATCTTCCCAGACCTAAAAGTAGGAAAGAGCTACAAAGATTTTGGGAATGGTAGGTTATTACAGGAGATTTGTTCTTAACTTTTCATTTCTTGTATCACCACTTACAGACCTACTGAAAAAGGGAGTTAAATTTGTCTGGACCGATAACTGTGAATCCTCTTTCAGCAAACTTAAAGCTATCCTATTAAGTCAGCCAGTGCTCGCTACTCCAAATTTTGCTAAGCCTTTTAAGATGGCTGTTGACGCAAGTGATACAGGAGCTGGGGCTGTTTTGCTGCAAGAGGATGATCAGGGTATTGAAGACCCTGTATCTTATTACAGTAAGAAGTTCACTCCACCTCAAAAGAACTACTCCACTATTGAGAAAGAGCTTTTGGCCTTGATTTTGGGTTTACAGCATTTTTCATTTTATTTGTGTTCTGGTTTTGACCCCATAGTCATTTATACCGATCTTAACCCACTGAAATTCCTTAGTAAGTTTAAAGATAAAAATCAGAGATTGACAAGATGGAGTCTACTTTTTCAGGAGTATTCATTAGACATACAACATATCAAGGGGAAAGAAAATGTTATTGCAGATTGCTTATCTAGACTGTAGACAGATTGTTTTAGAGTAATAAGAAATTTCCTTTGTAAATTTCTTTTTCTTTGTGGGGAGGTGTTACATAGCCTATGATTTCATCATCCTTTGTGTAATTCTAACGTACAGTATGCTGCATGTTTGATCACGAGCGTGTTCTACCTCACTCCCCCCTTCTACCCTTATAGTAGAGTAAGTCGTTCTTTCTGTTGTTCAGAGCAGGAGTGTCAACTCTTTGTCCCCTATGGCTTCATTTGCGCGTCCTTCTTACAAGTTGCATCAAGCTCTGCCGGCCCGTATATAATGAGCTCAGTCTCTACATTAATTGCCACTAAGATCTACTCCTCATTTTGTTCACATCTCTGTCCTCCCCTGTACAGTTGTTATTATTGTGAGTGCTCAGGAAGTCTCCAACCATCTAGCAGCTGTGTAATTTGAGTATAAGTGTTATTGCATTTTTTCTTGTACTGTATAGCATGGGGTGTTGGTTCGTAGGCCTGGTGAGGTTTTGTGATTCATGTGTTTTAAGTGTCAGGCATTATTGATAATATTTTGTATCTGTAATAATATATCTTGCATTCACTGAGCATTATCCGGTTTTCTCATTTTATCAGGGCTGACTTAGATAAATTTACTCTTGCTAATTTTGTGTTAATAGAGGCTATTGCAGTTAACCATATATTTAATCTGTTTTTTTGCCATTACATTATCCTTATTATATATATATATATATATATATATATATATATATATATATATATATATATATATATATATATATGTGTGTGTGTGTGTGTGTGTGTGTGTGTGTGTGTGTGTGGTATACAGAAAAGTGAAAGGTCGTGAGATAAAGGAAATGGATGAGAGAAATGAGAGAACATTCCATCTATAAAGGCGGAGAAGGCGAGGTGTGGGATGAGGCAGGGATGATGAGACGGGATTGTGAAGGAGGACAGCTGAGGCAGGGGTGCCTAGTAAGGGAAGGTTATGCATGAGTGAGTCAAAGAAGGTGAGGCAGGGAAGGTGTTGGAGAGTGTTGAGGCAGAGGACATGAGACAGGGAGGTGAGGCAGGGGAGGTTGAAGGGGATGGTGAGGCAGGAGAGATGAGGCAGAGGACGTGAGGTAGGGCCAATGAGGCAGGGAAAGTGAGGCACGAAGTGAGGCAAGGGTGGCGAAGCAAGGGAAGAGGCAGGCGAGATGAAGTAAGCTTGGTGAGTGCAGAGGATGTGAGGCAGAGAGTAAGGCATTCGAAGTAAGGAAGGGATGGTGAACGAGGGAGGTGAGACACGGAGATGAGGCAGAGGAGGTGAGGGAAGGGTGATGAGGAAGGGGTAATGATGCAAGGGTCGCGAAGTAGAAATGGTGAAGCAGGGATGGTGAGGCAGAGAAGGAAAGGTAGGGAGGGTGAGGCAGGAGTGGTAGGCAGGGAAGGTGAGACAGGGTTGGTGAGGCAGCGAGGGAGGCATGCGAAGTGAAGCGGAGGGAGAGGAAGGAGAAGTAAGGCAGGGAGGGGAGGCAGGAGTGGTGAGGTAGAGAGGTAAGGAAGGAGAGGTTAGCCGGGGGTGAGGCAGGGTAAGGAATGGTCGTAGGTCAGGAGGGTGGGTAAGAAGTATCAGGTTCTGTGTTTACTTGCTGATCTCAGAACTAATGGGGTCAATAAGGTCTTCTGTTTTTGCTTAGGTGTGTCAATAGTTATTTTGTGTGTGTGTGTGTGTGTGTGTGTGTGTGTGTGTGTGTGTGTGTGTGTGTGTGTGTGTGTGTGTGTGAACCTTTTCCCAAATGAATCGTATAAACTCACAAAGATAGTACTTTCTTAGACTGTACAACACTAACCAATAGTTCAACCCAGTCTCTAAACTGTTTGAACCTGCCAATGTCTTGTTAATTTAATATGTCTGGGCAGCATGGATTTCTATCAGTCTTCAGTAGTTTTCAACTCCAAACGTGCAACAAGAATACTGACTTCATTTCTGTCACCTTAACTTATTATATATTTTTTCTTCCTCTTTTTCTTCCTCTGCTTTTTCATTATCAGCCTCATCAGCCTTTTCTTCTTCTTCCACATTATTTTTATTCTCTCTCTCTCTCTCTCTCTCTCTCCTTATGTGTCTTGATCTTAATTTTCCTGCTCTTTGTCTCCCCTCCTCCCTCCTTCCTATCTCCCAGCACGTCGCAATGCTTTCTTTGTCTCTTCCATCTTTCCTCCCCCCTCCCACTCGTCTCTTCTTCCCCCCTCCCCCCTCTCCATTCCTGTCTCTCTTTTCTGCCCTCTACTTAAAAGATGAATGGATAAAAGAAGAGAAAGGAATGAAAGGGCAGAAGTAAAAGGAAAAAGAAAATATGATCAGATTTGACGAAGAGATGGGAACACAAGACCACGATCGGAGATACAGTAGAAGGAGAGATACACATTTTAACTGGCAGATTTAAAGGTATACTGATAGATAAACTAATTAGTGATAAGCAAACAGTAACCATGATAGACAGATGAAAAGCCAGGCAGATTAGAAAATGTATTTACCGACTGACATAGAGCAAGATTAACAGACAGGTAGACAGATAGACAGAACTGGATAAAAACGACAGTTGGACTAATGGATGTAAAAATAGTGAGTGCTAGGGAACCTAGTGGGTAACAGAACATGAGAAGATACACAAACTCCCCCACCCACCCACCCACCCACACCCACACCCACACACACACACACACACACACTCTGTATATATATTGTTACGGAACAGAGAAAGATAACGTACACTTTAAGTGAGAATGCTAAAAATCACTACTGTCCCGTAAAGTTCCAGGTTCAAAACAAAAGAGTTAGGTAAAATTACAAGTTAAAGTTTAATGCTTAAATTAACAACAAAACATTCAGGACTCATAAGGATAATGTAATGGCAAAAACTGGTTAAATATATGGTTAACTGCAATAGCCTCTATTAACACGAAATTAGCAAGAATAAATTTATCTAAGTCAGCCCTGATAAAATGAGATACAAGATAATACTCAGTGAATGCCAGATAAATAATTACAGATACAAACTATTATCAAAAATGACTGACATGAAAAACCCTACATGAATTACAAAAACTTCACTAGGCCTACAAATTAAACTTATGCTATACAGTACAAGAAAAAATGCAACAACAGTTATACTCAAATTACACACAGCTGCTAGATGGTTGGAGATTTCTTGAGCACTCACAATAATAATATCTGTACAGGGGAGGACAGAGATGTGAACAAAATGAGGAGCAGATCTAAGTGGCCATGATGCAGAGACTGAGCTCATTATATAGGGGCTGGCAGAGCTTGATACAACTTGTAAGAGGGACGCGCAAATGAAGCCATGGGGACAGAGAGCTGAAAATCCCGCAAAGTATAACAGAGAGAACGACTTACTCTACTATAACGGTAGAAGGGGGGACTGAGGCAGAACACGCTCGTGATCAAACATGCAGCAACTGTGCGTTAAAATTACACAAAGGATGATGAAATCATAGGCTATGTAACACCTCCCCACAAAGAAAAAGAAATTTACAAAGGAAATTTCTTATTACTCTAAAACAATCTGTCTAAAGTCTAGATAAGCAATCTGCAATAACATTTTCTTTCCCCTTGACATGTTGTATGTCTAATGAATACTCCTGAAGAAGTAGACTCCATCTTGTCAATCTCTGATTTTTATCTTTAAACTTACTAAGGAATTTCAGTGGGTTATGATCGGTATAAATGACTATGGGGTCAAAACCAGAACACAAATAAAATGAAAAATGCTGTAAACCCAAAATCAAGGCCAAAAGCTCTTTCTCAATAGTTGAGTAGTTCTTTTGAGGTGGAGTGAACTTCTTACTGTAATAAGATACAGGATGTTCAATACCCTGATCATCCTCTTGCAGCAAAACAGCCCCAGCTCCTGTATCACTTGCATCAACAGCCATCTTAAAAGGCTTAGCAAAATTTGGAGTAGCGAGCACTGGCTGACTTAATAGAATAGCTTTAAGTTTGTTGAAAGAGGATTCACAGTTATCGGTCCAGACAAATTCAACTCCCTTTTTCAGTAGGTCTGTAAGTGGTGATACAAGAATAGAAAAGTTAAGAACAAATCTCCTGTAATAACCTACCATTCCCAAAAATCTTTGTAGCTCTTTCCTACTTTTAGGTCTGGGAAGATCACTTATAACCTGAACCTTAGCTCCTGGTGGTGCAACATGTCCATCACCAATTACATACCCAAGGTACTGAACTTTAGCTTGACCAAACTCACACTTTGATAAATTAGCTACAAGATTAGCATGAACTAAACGGTCAAGAAATTTACTGACATGGCATAGGTGATCTTTCCAGTTGTCACTGAAGATTAATACATCATCAATATAAACAACACACCCTGCCAAACCCTCTGTTACAACATTCATGAGCTTCTGAAATGTGGCTGGTGCATTCTTCATACCATACGGCATTACAGAACATGCAAAAGCCTTTCCTAGTGTTACAAAACATGAGATCTCCCTAGCACGTTCAGTCATAGGTACTTGCCAGTATCCCTTTAACAAATCAAACTTACTTATGTACCTAGCCTTTCCGATCTTGTCTATGCAATCTTCCACACGAGGGAGAGGGTAAGTGTCTGTTTTGGTTATCTGATTAACACGACTGTAGTCGATGCAAAGCCTCTGTGACCCACCTGGCTTAGGGACTAGAGTGACAGGAGAACTCCACTCGCTCTGACAGGGCTCAATCATCTTGTGGTCCAACAGGTAGCCAAGCTCCTTCTGGATGAGAGGAACTTTCACTGGGTTCACACGGTAAGGAGGCAATTTAATTGGCTTTGCGTCTTCAACATCGACATCATGCATCAACACAGTGGTTCTTCCTGGAGTGGCACGGAACACTTGCGGGTACTCCTGCAGTAATGCCGAAAACTCCTGCCTTTCCTTGGGTGGTAGATGAGAAAGCTTAGTCTGGAGATCATTCATGATATCAGGATTCTTCCCCAAACTATCACTCAGGCTCATACTGCATGGGAGAGCTTCACTTGCAGACTCGGGTGGAACAGCTACAGTGCAGACTGGATTATTTTCGTCCCGCCTGTGATATAACTTTAGCATGTTGATGTGACATAGTTGCTTGCTCTTTCTACGATCTGGTGTGGCGATGACATAGCTGACATCACTGAGTTTCTTCTCCACGAAATAAGGGCCACTAAACTTGGCTTGAAGAGGTTGCCCATGAACTGGTAGCAGAATCAAAACCTGATCTCCTGGCTGAAAGTGGCGTAACCTGGACTTCTTATCATACCAAGTCTTCATCTTCTCCTGAGCAGCTCCTAAATTCTCTCTCGCCAGCTGTAAAGCAGTGGACAGCCGTTCTTTGAACTTCATCACAAACTCCAGCAGGTTGACGTCATCTTCCTCCGACAGCCAGCATTCCTTGAGTAACTTAAGGGGTCCTCTTACGTCATGGCCAAACAGTAGTTCAAAAGGTGAGAAGCCCAGTGATTCATTTGGAGATTCTCTTGCGGCAAACACAACGAATGGAAGACCTTTATCCCAGTCTTTCTGATGTTCCAAACAGTATTTCTTGAGCATCGATTTGAGTGTTTGATGATATCTCTCCAACGCTCCTTGGGTCTGGGGATGGTAAGCTGAAGACGTGATCTGGGTGATGCCCAACTCTTTCAGAGACTGCTTGAAAACGTTTGACATGAAATTACTTCCCCGGTCTGACTGTACCTCCTTGGGCAGACCAAACTTTGTGAAGAACCCTAGCATTTCCTTAACCACGTTCTTTGCTGAGATATTTCTAAGTGGAATGGCTTCAGGATAACGAGTAGCCATATCAATCATGGTCAACACATAAGAAAATCCTGAAGAAGTCTTAGGAAGAGGGCCCACAATATCCACCAACACACGGGTGAAAGGCGCCTCAAAAGGAGGAATGGGAACTAGAGGTGCAACCTTTTCGGTCTGATTACACTTCCCCACAACTTGACAGGTGTGACAAGACTTACAATACCAGGAAACATCCCTGAAGATACCTGGCCAGTAGAAGTGTTTCAAAATGCGTGCCACAGTCTTCCTCACTCCAAGGTGTCCTGCCAAACTGGAATCATGAGCCACTCTAATGATATCCTGCCTACAAACACGAGGGATGACAACTTGATGTACAACCTCCCATTCACAGTCGGCTGATGCTGTTGGGGGTCTCCACTTCCTCATAAGTACTCCTGACTTTACATAATAACAAGTAGAAACACCAGCTGACTCTTCCTCACTGCAAGCAGAGTTAGCTAGACCTTTCAACTCAGGGTCAGCAACCTGCAACTCAACCAACTCTTGACGAGACAAATTATCAACACTACGGGGTACTGCCTCCTCTGGTGAGTGGTCCAAATTAGCAAGAAAAGTGTCAGCTAGGATAACATCATCATCATCATTATCCTCTAAATCACCAGTAACTTTAGACTTAGCCCTAGTGACAGCACATGCAGGGAACACATCAGGGACATCACAGTCCTGGGACGCAGCCACTGGCTCACTAGACAACTGAGGAGCTGGACACACTTGACTTCCACCAATATCATTTCCAAGTAAGAAAGTTACACCTGACATTGGGAATGTCTCAACCAACCCAACCATAACAGAACCATTAACAAAACCAGACTCTAAATTCACTCTGCACAGAGGAACAGAGAAGTAATTATTCCCTACACCTTGTAAGATTACAGTTTCATCAGAGGAATTAAAATTAGAGCCTAGAACACTGGTCAGCATAAGGGATTGGCAAGCACCTGTATCACGATATATTTTAACTGATTTCCTGTCATTACTGTCCAGAGGACTGACAAAACCATCAGACAGGAAATTAGCACATGAACTCTTGAGAGTGTCACCCACGTTACTGCTCAAAAGAGGAGCTCCATCATGAGAATTTAAGTTACCCCTCAAAGCAGGTTCAGTTAACTCAGTTAAAGAATTCTGGGAACTCTCAAGAGTGGACACTAGACCAATTGACTGAATATTTAAAGACTCCTTTTTGTTCACATCACGCTGTCTCCTGAAACATCTCTCCGTAGTATGACCAAGCTTACTACAATAAGTACATTTACTTTTCTGAAATCTAGAGGTGAAGCTGGTATTTACTTCCTGAGAAACATCATCTTTCTTCTCTTTCCTGTTACCTGTACTCTGAGTAGAGGCAACGTACTTACTCTCAGCTTTCCCTTTTTCTCTAGAATATCTCTTGTGAGTGAGAACATACTCATCAGCTAAAACTGCAGCATCAGACAAATTATCTATTCTTTTCTCAAGATATAGGCTTACATCTTTACTAATACACCTTTTTGAAATCCTCCAGCAAAATCATCTGCTTAAATTTACCAAAATCAGAATCCACATTCTTAGAATTTAACCACTGCTCCAACAAATCTTCTTTGATTTTTGCATACTCAACATGGGATTGCTTATCTTGCTTGTAAGTTGTCCTAAATTTTACTCTATAAGCTTCAGGAACAAGCTCATAGGCCTTAAGAATCAAGCTCTTAACTACATCATAATTATCAGATTGATCCTGAGGCAAAGATGCATAAGTTACTTGAGCTTTACCGGTGAGAACAGTTTGAAAGAGTACTGGCTAATACTCCTTAGGCCAATTAAAACCTGTAGCTACTCTCTCAAACAACTGAAAATACTTTGTTAAATCAGATTCATTAAAAGGAGGGACAAGTTTAACATTTTTAGCCACATCAAAATCATCAGAGCTAGATGATCCAGTTCCACCTTGTTTCATGCGATACTCATGGTCTGCCTGAATCCTAGCAATTTCAACTTGTGCCTCCGCCTCCTTAGCACGAGACCCCTGCAGGGCTAGCTGTAACTTAGCTAATTCAATCTGCGTTTGCTCATTTGGAGGAGTTACATTAAACAAGCTTTCATTAATCATGGCAACAATTTGATCTTTAGACTGATGAGAGCGAACAACAAATCCCAATTGTTGAGCAACAACCTTAAGTTCATTCTTTGTTCTGTTTTCTATATCCAACACCGTTTGCACATTTGACAAAAAATCTTTGGCTTCATCAAGTGTAGTAATAGTAGACATCATGAATAAGTAACAATTACAAAATATCAAGCAATATCCTTATGATAATATCCTGAATATCCTGATAAGAGGTCGCCAAATTTATGTTACGGAACAGAGAAAGATAACGTACACTTTAAGTGAGAATGCTAAAAATCACTACTGTCCCGTAAAGTTCCAGGTTCAAAACAAAAGAGTTAGGTAAAATTACAAGTTAAAGTTTAATGCTTAAATTAACAACAAAACATTCAGGCCTCATAAGGATAATGTAATGGCAAAAACTGGTTAAATATATGGTTAACTGCAATAGCCTCTATTAACACGAAATTAGCAAGAATGAATTTATCTAAGTCAGCCCTGATAAAATGAGATACCAGATAATACTCAGTGAATGCCAGATAAATAATTACAGATACAAACTATTATCAAAAATGACTGACATGAAAAACCCTACATGAATTTCAAAAACTTCACTAGGCCTACAAATTAAACTTATGCTATACAGTACAAGAAAAAATGCAACAACAGTTATACTCAAATTACACACAGCTGCTAGATGGTTGGAGATTTCTTGAGCACTCACAATAATAATATCTGTACAGGGGAGGACAGAGATGTGAACAAAATGAGGAGCAGATCTAAGTGGCCATGATGCAGAGACTGAGCTCATTATATAGGGGCTGGCAGAGCTTGATACAACTTGTAAGAGGGACGCGCAAATGAAGCCATGGGGACAGAGAGCTGAAAATCCCGCAAAGTATAACAGAGAGAACGACTTACTCTACTATAACGGTAGAAGGGGGGGACTGAGGCAGAACACGCTCGTGATCAAACATGCAGCAACTGTGCGTTAAAATTACACAAAGGATGATGAAATCATAGGCTATGTAACAATATATATATATATATATATATATATATATATATATATATATATATATATATATATATATATATATATATATATATAATCAAATAAATGGGTGATGTAAAGTCTACTATGGTGCCCCTGTTAACTGTGTGGATAGACGCAAATGCGGCTTCCACCCTAGAGCTAATACTCCACACACTTCCCCTGTCCTCTGCTGGGTGAGGCGCTGTCTACCGCAAAGGAACATCGTGGCACGCTACACTGAGAGTCCCAGAAAGGACAGGCAGTTGCTTGCCCACGGTTGATGAATTTGACGGTTTTTTTCGGCCAAACAGACCGGGGTTGCATTGCAACAACACTAATTGTCTTTCGCCAGATGATCTACTCTTGCCAATGAACGACCTCTAGAGGTCTGAGGGTTAGGTAGGTATCGTGATCCAATAAGAAGAAAACACTAAGTGCGCATTAACTGCAAAAATAATTGACAACAATAATTATTGGTATGCTGAACTGCATGGACTGAGTAGTAATAGCAAATGAAGATTAGTTCTTAGAGTGGATAAATGAGGGAGGGTGACGGAGGTTAACAGGAGGAGAGGTGAAGTTAAGTTGGGAGGGGAGGGAGGGAGAGAGGATGGAAGACGAATATGAGTGGGTGTTGGAGGTGGGAGTGGGAGAGAGTGAGAGAAGCGATTTTGTGAAAGGATAACGTATATGTATGAGATCAGTAGGGATGAGGGTGCGAAAGATTACTATGAAAAATAAGTTTGTATGATATTAGGACCCAAAGTTGGGGATGAGTGTGAGAGGTAATGAAGGAATGAAAGGTAAGATGGTAAGGGAGGGGAGGTGTAAAAGACAAGAGAGAGAGAGAGAGAGAGAGAGAGAGAGAGAGAGAGAGAGAGAGAGAGAGAGAGAGAGAGAGAGAGAGAGAGAGAGAGAGAGAGAGAGAGAGAGAGAGAGAGAGAGAGAGAGAGAGGCGGCTGACGTAGTTAACCAGTTCGGCATGAGTATGTAGCAGACAATGGATGTTCACAAAAAAATTGATTACATTTGCCTCTAAGAGTAACAGAGATGCCATTGCTTTTATTTCAGTTAATTTGGATGGTTCACAGGAAGCTCTGTTTCAGGAAGTTTGCTAGTTATTGCAACTGTTTGTTGTTTGTTTGTTTGATATTGTTTGCTTGTGACTTGTGTGTGTGTGTGTGTGTGTGTGTGTGTGTGTGTGTGTGTGTGTACGCATATGTGATAGCATTACCTGCGTGTATGTGTATGTATGTGCGTATGTGAGTGTGTGTGTGTGTGTGTGTGTGTGTGTGTGTGTATGTGTGTGTGCATGTGAGGGCAAATAAATGTCAAAGGCTATGAGTGTAGATCCATGTTCGTATGTGTATTTTGACACACACACCACAAAGCCAGCCAGGAGACAGGACGTGTGTGCTGGGCAATCCCCAGGTCCTGTCGTCCCCACTTACTGTTTTTTAACCAGCCCATAACTCACTGACCGGGCTAATGTATGGCCTGGCCTGCACTATAGGTGCAGGGAATCTTTGAACGATGACCGTGTATTTTAACATAACAGCGCTGGTTGGTAATATGTATATTGTGTAAGTCTATTCAGACTCTTGTCTTAGAAAAAGAAAATAATGGAAATGTCGAAACTTGTCCCTTCCAATGTAATATGAGCAATACCCCCGCTAATACCAATACACCAGTCCCGTATGAGACAGCCCTAGCATGTATTCAGTATGGAAGGTGGGTGTTAGCGCCGAAGTGGTGACATGTAGAGGTGTGCGGTACGTAGGAGGACTACTGGGCCTTGAAAGCAGGCTGTGAAGCCTATGCCCAGAGTCGGTCACATAAAAAAAAAAAAAAAAAAAAAAAAGAGAGAAAATCAAAGTTATTATCCGTATACTTCGAAATGCCTGGACAAATATAAGAGAATGAATTTATAACCACTGGGAAAGATAGACTAAGGAAGACATTAAAAAGCAGTGATGAAAGTAGAAGCGATAAACCAGAGAGACAAAAAACATTGCGGCGAAGATGAAGTAAATGTGAAAACGGGAGTTGCTGAGTCTTTGTCTCCACTCTGTTGACAATTGCTACAGTCTGTGTGGTACGTGCACCCCTTCCCACACACCTGCCTTCATACACATGAGACGTGTATTACACAAAGAAACGATAACAATATTCAAATGTCATAAAAAATACACTCCACTGTATACCCCGAGTTTCAGCCAATCCATCTACACTGTATGGGAAACAACAAAATAAGTTACACTAAGAAACAGGAATATTGATCCATGAGCTTAGGTACAAATCCATTCAAGTTGGAGCACTCAATTTCGAGTACATTCTGACACAAAAGTCTAATACTCCCCTCTCATTATATCCCTCAGACGCGTTGAAGCAATCAAAGCCAGAACACGAGGGACACGCAAGAACAACTTTAGCTTTTCTTCCTATATATATACAGTATATATAAAAAAAAGCTTCCTATGGCAGCAACCCATGCTCACCCCTCAATCAGAGCACATTTTCCGGGAATATGCCGATGAAGGAGGAAATGTCATGCACATTCCCGCCAGTGCACTCCTACCGTGATTGCGGGCTGATGGACTCTGATTTTCACCTGAACTGTCAACTCCACTTTTCTACTCACAGCTGTTTAATTCTTGGTATTTTTCCATAGCTTCAGCCCCCACCTGTTCTTGGTATTTTGCCATAACTGTTACCACCAATGTAAGCCTGTTACCGGCACCTGATTTGTGAAGGCACAGCGGAAACAACCCTATGGCCTATCGTTATTATTCTACCCAGCCATTAAGCGCAGTGTGAGTCGCAGAGAAGCGGTAGGCTTGGTTTTAAGCGATGTTATTGACGGCTAGCTAGCAAAAATACAGGGGTTAGATTCCTGCATAGTCTTCCCACACTAAGTTCATCACCAATGGAAGTGCCGAACCTTGTACTAAGTTCCATCCACTATTGAAAACAACCAATAGGGCGTTCTGATACCAATGTCGTCACATCCCTTGGTTCCTCCCCGGACAGTGGAAAACGCCGGAATTGTTATCTCACGCTCCTTAGTTCTGCCCACTATTCACACACACACACACACACATACAGCAACTTTTAGTATCGGATATAAAACTCTTCATGGTATTTTTCTGTTACTGGTTCCCACACATCCTTTCCAGTGTTGTGCTCTTAGCTCTGGTTAGAAGCCTTGCGCTTACACACCACACTCAGATCCAAGAGGATGCTGAAGGTTTTTCCATCTGTGTGACAAAGGAGGGCTGGATGATGGAACGCTGCCTAAGACATAGGTTATCTCATAATGATGTTGACCCCGGTAGTCTAACCTCGTCTCCGGGGTCTCCCTATTGAGTAATAAGGGTTGGGATGGTTAGTGAGTGGGAGAGGGGAGCGGAATTATTAAATGACTATTAGTCGCATTTTACAGTCTTCTTTCTCTCTCGTCAGCGACTGGAGTGAACTAGATCTATGACACGATACGAAATTACGGTCCTTACATAGTCGATCTGCAGTTATCCACTTTTGTTTGTCGTGACAAGTACCCATAAATTTGTTTCAAAATGAGAGGGAATGAATGTCATTCAGTTTTACTGAGGGGAGGGAGGGCGTGGTGATGTACGGAAGTGGGGTGGTGAAAGGGTTGGACAGGGAGATAGGGGGTAGGGGTGGGCAGGGGGAGGGAGGTTTATCCCTACTCACATCATTATATTTTCTTATCCAGTTGCCCTCACACCTTTCCATCCACATCCTTACACCTAAGACGTGGCTTTACTAATAGAAATTTCCCTTCGATAAATACCATCCTGAAGAAGATCCAAGGAAGGCAAAGTCTCTCCTGTAAACGAATTTTCCAATATAGGTGTAATTTTTCTATCGGTACACCTATCACACACATTTGCACCTGATCATCATCATCGTTATTCATTTTTACCAGGCATTAATAAATTCCAATATTATTCATCTTGATAACAGATATGGACTAACTTAAAGATCTGGAGGTGTCTTGTATTTCACTACAACAAAACATTTCTCTCTCTCTCTCTCTCTCTCTCTCTCTCTGTATATATATATATATATATATATATATATATATATATATATATATATATATATATATATATATATACTGTGAAAGCTTGCAGGAAAATAAAAGTCAGAAGAGCACCAAGCTTTCGTCTGTATTTCAAGACATCTTCAGGGTGAACAAGTGTATACTATAGGCGAAACCATGGTCCTCCTCTATCTTTTATTTTGCTACGAGTTTTCATAACATATATATATATATATATATATATATATATCCTGAGAGTGATGGTCCCTTTATTGTCTACAGTCATTACCATCAGTTGTATCGCCCATCTCTGACGATTTTCAGTTTTACAGGGTATATGGCCATCACCCCATACCGTTATAACAATCAATTCAGGACAATACTTTGCCTAATACTGTACTTCATTTCCTCTTCTTCACAATTTCTATATTTTGAGCGGTTTGGAGTGTTTCCATGTTTAACAGATGACTGTCTCAGACTAGATGAGTCGGGGGAAAGTAACGAACGTGTGTTACTAATAATTTCTTTTAAACTGGATATGGTGGTGATGGCATTAACAACAATAATATATTGGGTAACGAGGCACAGGTATATACTGTATAACTAACTTAATGTGCAGACATATGAGAATATCATATTGATATGTATGTTACGCTGACGAAGAATAAAATTACTCACAGCGACAGGTTATACCGGAACTACAGCAGTATCGTGAGAGAATACTAGCCTACAAGAACTGATTAAAGTTCCCGTGTCCACTCTTCTCAGTAAGGTGGACGAATCAACACACACACAACTGATTAATGTTCGCAGAATTTCTTGGGTGTTCACTCGTTTTTAACACAAATCAACACTATGTAGTAAGAATGGAGTGGGGTGGGTTGTTTCTGTCAGTTTAAACTCAGTGAATTTTCTCCTCTCTAGTATCAGCTGCAAATTCCATTCCTCTCACTTGGCAAAGAAGAAAAGACAAAAATTTTATACGTCATCACTCTTCTACAGCTATTTTCTGCACATCTCCGGGTCAGATAGGTAGGCACTTTGAAGATTTCCGTATATTTCTCATCACCATTTCCTTACTGATTTATTGTTTATGTGCCTTAGCATCAAGTGGCATGCTATTGAAGAAAGTTATATCTCAGTAGTTTTCGTTGTTTCAGTGTATCATGTCGTAACGGAAATTCACGGGATTTTTTTTTTCCTCGTATAATTAACACAGCAATGGAGAGAGAAGAAAAAAAATCATGACCGAAAATCCTGGCAGATAGAATGCAATAAAAGGGATATATATATATATATATATATATATATATATATATATATATATATATATATATATATAATGAGGGCTAAAAAAAAAAGTGACAAAGGAAATATATCTGGACTATATTATGTTTACAAGGAATAGCTATAATAGGAAAGAAAATAAGGAAAAACACAAGAGAAGAATGAAGGTTTAGACGAACACAAATGTACAAATAAGAGATCAAATGGTCATACAGTCAAGTGGCATATACGAGTAAGTTGCAGAAGGAATTTAGAGTACAAGAATACTGTATTAAGAGTTTCACTGCTAGGTAGAGGGAGAGGAATTAGTTGGAAGAGATGAGAATGACTGCAAGAAGAACATATGATAGTACTGAAAAGACATACAGGATGGTATACTCTAGGGAAAAAAAGAAACAGAATTAAGATTAAGGGTAGAGCAAGCCCATTGTAAATTCATATAACATATGACACTGGGATAAGGTCTATCGTGACATGATATCGCATAATTTCTATACTTACAATATAAAATGTTGGAGAGCGATGTACACTATTTCTGTGATAACTCTGATCTTATCATTTCCTTAAGACATTCAATAATTATGCATACCTATTTCACTGTTGTATGTAGCAATACTACCTAGTTATATGAACGTTATAACGAATGAAATAAGGCTATTTATTATCCAAGAAATGGGCCATGGTCGCCAGTATTATTAAAGGTTGTCTACATTCTGCACAATATCTAACTTATGGAATGCTAAAATAATGGCTAGGTAGAAGAGATGATCATGAAGAGAACATGGTTGTGACTGTATGGCACTAATGATGTTACTGGGGCGACATACAAGAAACCGGATATTTGTGCGCAGAACGTAACTTACAACGGGGAAAGTTGCAGTGTCTCCGAATGAGAAGGGGAACATGAAGGAGTGTCAGAGGAAGAAATAGGAGAAGAAGAAGTAGGAGCATTTTCGGGCTGAGAAAAAGATGAAGCATTTCCAAAGTACCTCTTCAACACTCTGCCCACGTGGGCAGGCTTAATCCTCCTCAGGTTGACCCACAGTTTTGCTTACAACTTAGGTACACCTGGATCTGTCAGACCCTATCTATCTATCTATCTATATACCTAGGCTGCTTCCCCCAAGGAAAGGGAGGTAGCCGAGACAGGACGACTCACTCTCCATTTACTCATCCATTCAAACACATTCATTCGCATCTTAGCCCCAAAGGGGAGAACGGACAGATCCTCACCGCATCACACCGCACATGGGTCAACTGCGCAATGCAAGCAGTGACATCCACAGCAGGGCCCGACAGCAGAACTGGTTTACCCCTGCCACATCATAACAGACCCATCCCCTTACCCGCACCTGACCTGACTAGCTGATCAGACCAAATGCAGGAGAATATCCCCTCAGGGCTGCGTCATCACTTATTCATTCACAATTTCTCTCCATTTATTTCTGTCACGCACAGCCACTCTTCCTTGCTCAACAGACATCCCTCTCACATCCAGCGCTCTCTTCACACTGTCCATCCATCCTATTCGTGGTCTTCCTCTCAGTCTTACACCTCTCACATCAGATCTAGTTATCTTTTTCACCAATCGCTCATTATCCATTCTCTCCATATGCCCAAACCATTGCAACACCCTCTGCTCAACTCTACCAGCCATCTCCCGAACAACTCCAGTTCTCCTTCGCACTTCATCATTTCGCACTCGATCCATACGCGTCACTCCACACATACTCCTCAGACATCTCATCTCCATTACATTCAAACTTTTCCTCTCTGCTACACCCATATTCCATGTTTCAGCCCCATATAACGCAGTCGGTACCACAACACCCTCATACAGCCTTCTCTTTACATCCATTCTAAGCGAACGACATTTAAACACTTTTTTCATTCCTCCCAGCACCTTTCCTACTTCATTAATTCTAAACTTCACTTCTGCATCTATTCTTCCATCCACAGCAACATGTGACCCTAGATATTTAAAACAATCTACCTCCTCAAGCAACTCACCATTCAAAACTATATTCATCCCCCTACCATCTATCAACCTCGTACACTTCATCACTTTACTCTTATTCTCATTTACTTTCAATTTCCTCCTTTCACACACCCTTCCAAACTCCTCTACCAACTGTCTCAATTTCTCCTCTGAATCAGTCACCAATGCAGTATCATCTGCAAACAGCAGTTGCTTCAGATTCCACTCTCCTCCATCAACATTTACCAAACTCAGACCACCTAAAACTCTTGCATTCACCTCCCTTACAACACCATCCATGTAAATATTAAACAACCAAGGCGACATCACACATCCCTGTCGCAGCCCCACTCTCACGGGAAACCAATCACTCACAGCATTTCCCACTCTTACACACGCTCTACTATTTACATAAAAACTTTTCACCCCTTTTAGTAACCTACCATCAAGTCCATACAATCTTAAAACAGTCCACAAAGCCTCCCTATCAATTCTATCATACGCTTTCTCTAAATCCATAAATGCCCAAAACACATCCTTGCCTTTCGCAAAATACTTTTCACACACTTGTCACACAGCAAACACCTGATCAACGCATCCCCTCCCTCTCCTAAAGCCACACTGCTCATCACTAATCACTCCCTCTGTACCCTCTCTAACTCTCATAATTAACACTCTACCATACACTTTACCTACAACACTCAACAGACTTATACCCCTAAAGCTAGTACATTCATACTTATCACCCTTGCCTTTATACAACGGGACCACACAAGCACTTGCCCAGTCAATTGGCACCATACCTTTCTCAAAGCACACATTCAATAATCTTATTAACCAGTCAACAATAGTCACTCCACCACCCTTCAGGCATTCCACAGCACACCCATCCATACCTGCAGCTTTCCCTGTTTTCATCTCCTTTACTGCCTTCTCCACTTCCTCCTTCGTGATCAAAGAATCATTCAACTCTCCCAACACATTTATTCCTTGCACCCTTCTATCTGCCACAATCTCAGCCACGTTTTCCTCCTCTACATTTAACAATCTTTCAAAATACTCTGCCCATCTCTTCCTTACTGCATCCATCTCAATTAACATCCTTCCATCCTCTGCTTTTACTCGTTCTTCCTTCCCAGACTCTCCCTTTCGCACCCTTTTCACCTCCTTCCAAAACATTTTCTTATTCTGTTGAAAATTCTCTGTCAGCCGCCTACCCCACCTCTCATCTGCTGCCACTTTAGCATCACGCACAGCCCTTCTCGCTCTATTCCTCTTTTCCTTATACCTTTCATATGACATCTCATCCTTCCTCTGCAGCCACACTTCATATGCACGTCTCTTCTCAGCCACAGCCATACTTACTTCCTCGCACCACCATTCACTTCCTTTTCTTACACCACCACCCACACGTCTCACACCACACACCTCTTCTGCATGCTCCACCACAGCACTCTTAAACAACTGCCATTCCTCCTCCACACTGCCATTTTCCCGATCTTTCACTGCGTTCCACTCATCTTTCAATTTCTCCTGATACTCTATCTTTTTCTCTCTTTTATCCAACTCACTCACTTTCAAAACCTCCCTGCCACACCTAACCCTCCTAGCTCTCACCCATCTCTTACCTACTCTTAACTTTCCCTCCACCAGGTAGTGGTCAGACATACCTCCACCCTCCCCTCTCAGAACTCTCACATCCAACAATCTTCCTATTACATTCCTAGACACAACCACATAGTCCATCAAGGCTCTATCAACAACCCTTCCACCCTCCTGTCTCACCCATGTATACTTATAAATATCTTTCTTCTCAAACAGCGTATTCCCAATCACCATCTCTCGCTCAACACACATCGCTATCATTCGTTCCCCATTTTCATTTCTTCCAGGCACACCATGCATACCAACTACGCCTTCAACTGCTACATTTCCCACTCTAGCATTCAGATCTCCCATCATTACCACATTCACATTCGCTCCAAAACTCTGCAGACACTCATCAACATCATTCCAGAAAGACTCCCTCTCTTGTTCATCCCTTTCACTACCAGGCCCATATGCACTCACAAACACCCACAACTCACGTTCAAATTTCGCTTTCACCCACATCAGTCTCGATGACACCTCCTTCCATTCAATCACACACTGCTGCACTTCCGGACTCACTAACAAGGCCACACCTTCTCTTGCCCTTCCTCTATCAACACCTGACAATCTTCCATTCACACTTCCAAACATATATTCCCCCTTCCCTTTCATCTTCGTTTCACTCAAAGCTAACACATCCAACTTTCTTCTCACAAACATTCTCCCAATCTCCTCCCTTTTAGCCTCAATTGTACTACATCCACGCACATTCATAGACCCAATCTTCAGGGTACGGGGATAACTCCATCCCCCGTCCCTTTCTCTGGCCTGTCTCTTTTTAGGAACTAAAAAAACAGAGGAGGGGGTCCCTAGTCCCCTCACCCCGCCCCTTTTAGTCGCCTTTTACGACACGCAGGGAATACGGTGGCAGTATTCTTCCTAACACAACCCGGCCGCAGAGTAGTAGCACCACCCCATAGTGCGGCCAGGTTGTGTCCCCCCCGCCACAGGGGGGGACACAATGCTGTAGTGTCACACATGTTTTATATAATGAATTCCTGAATATCCTACAATGTATTAGGTCTTATCAGTTACAAAACTATATGAATAAGTTTTAATTAATTGAACTGCACATATTAAAAAAAAAAAAAATGAAAATGCCAAACTAAAAGTTTTTTTTTTTTTTTTTCAGTCACCATACACGAAAACAAAGAACACTATAAGCTAACTCTTGTGCCACAACTTGAGGGATGGAGGACCTTCATTATGGGCATAGTGGATCCCACACAACATAAAATCAACTTTCAAAATCATAGTGAAAAATTCTCCCCACACCCCAGGTACACCTGGGTCTCACAGACACGACATGCAATTCTGAGTGATATATTGCAAAAACATAAGACAGGGCTCTTGTTTGGCGAGCCACAACTCGCAAATGCGAGTATTTTCTCCCTTCGGCGAACAAATTTTACATGCAAGTCACCTTTTGGCGAGGAGAAAATACATCCCCTTCAAAACCCAGTAAACCACAAAATAAGTAAATCTCACTTAAATGAACAAAAAAGCACGTTGTGATCGATTATTAAGTCTTTCCTTGTCGCCACTGTGAATGTTTAAAAATAGACAATGCGTTAATAAATAAATAAATAAATACATTTTTTGCTCGTAAAATACTTCGGTTGGTAGTCAGTTTGGCTACTAAAAATTTATTTGGCTCGTATATCTGAAACCTTATGAGCCAAATGGCTTGCAACCATCGGCAGTTAGCAAGAGCCCTGATAGGGAGACACAAAAGTAACCCCCGACACTCTGCATGGGCAAAAAAAGTTAGGAAGCTATTGAGAAAGAAAGGGATTCCAGGCGTCTATGAGTTACTGAACTATACCATCAAAAAAATTGTCCGGGGTCTGTCAGACTCAGGTGTACCTGAGGAGGGTTTAGGCCATCTGCATGCACCCACTTGGCACCAGCGCTAGACAGATTCTTTATTTCAGATTTGTTGCCCCTCCTAGAAATGACACAGAAAGGACCCAGGAATTTACTGTCAAGTTTTGATGCTCGCTTGTGGTCCAGGGCAAAAACTATATCACCTACTTGGATGGTAACATCGGAAGCAGCTGCTTGTTGCTTATGTACCATTTATGTGTTTGAGAGGGCCAAATTATCCTGGATGTACTTATGAATTTTCTGAAAATCTGAGAAGTGAACCTTGACAAAACCATGATTGTAGACCAGATCAGGCTTAGATTGTAATATAGAATAGGGTAACCTCTTGTCAAAGCCAAAGATGATAAAGAATGGAGCTTTACCAGTTGACTTATTCAGTGATCCATTAATCGATAAAGCTACCTGTGGAATTCACTCATCCCAGGTGGAACTCTGATCTCCCACCATGTGGCGTAGACATTCTAGGATTTTTCGGTTCTGGCACTCCACGAGGCCATTAGAAGCTGGATGACAGGCAACAACATTACATTTACTGACTCTACAGTGACTGCAAATTTCTTCCAACACAGAATTATTAAATTCTGACCTGCAATCTGTTAGAACGACGTCTGGAGTTGTTAAAGGACAAATAACTGATTTAACAAAAGCAAGGGCAACAGTATGAACAGATTTGTCACGCAGTGGAACCAATACTACAGATCGGGAGAAATGACCAATTGTCAGTCATAAATAGACGAAGACAGATTCTGTATGTGGTAACTTCAGATCAAGGGAGACTGCTTGCCAAAGCTTTGACAGTACAGGGTATTGCCATATGGGTGCAGGCCGACCAGTAGTTCTTTTATTACGAGCACAAGATAGACTTGCATCACAGTGAGTTTCTACATACTTATGCATAGTTTGCCAATGATATGAAAGACGCACCTCTCGTAAACATCTGTCCTTACCTGGGTGCGATGCATGAGGGTGTCATGGATTAAATGGAGTGCAGCAGGAATTAAGTCCGATGGAATAACTAGTTGTCTAACTTAGTGGCAAGGCACATTTCCTCCCGAGAGTACTGTCTTTTTTGTAGAGTAAGTCATTAAAGAAGAAGAAATTTGACACAGGAACTGGTAACTCTGGCAAGGAAGAATCATCACCAGACTCAAAATAGTATATACCTGAGACCATAGAGGGTCAACAAGCTGGAACCCATAAAGAGTATCATAACTGAACGTCAGATTTACATCACAACCTGTTGAGACTTCGGCAACATAACGAGAGAGAAAGAGCATATGCTACAACATTTGATTTTCCAGGAACATATTCAAAAGTGGGATTATAGTAATTTACAATAACCACCCAGTGTCCAAGGCGACCAGTAAGGTTACGTCCTCGAAACAGGTAGCAAAGAGGAAGGTGCTCTGTCTGGTCATGAAAAGGATAGTCATAGATAATGTCACGGAAATGTTTTAGGGATCAGACCAAGGCGAATGCTTCCAAATGAGTAATGCTGTAATTCTTCTCTGTGGAGTTTAATGATTGGCTAGCATAGGCAATGACACGTTTCCTGACTTCGGGGTCACCTTGCATGAGAACCGCACTGAGGCCCACTCCCGAAGCTTCTGTGCATAGTAAGAAAGGTTAGGAATAATCAGGGAACCCCAAGATCGGAGCTTGGGCAAGAGTAGGTTTCAAGGTGGCAAATGCAATAGTTACTTCGTCTGACCATAAAAATGGCTCGCCCTTCTTCAACAGTCTAGTCAATGTTGCAGCAATGTGGGCATATTCCTTGATGAAACGACAGTAGTACCCACTAAGACCAAGGAAGCTATGCACTGCGTCAGTATTTGCTGGGGTAGGATAGTTGGTCACTGCAATTACCTTTTCATCCGATGTGTGTATGCCACGAGCATCGACGACGTGTCTTAGGAACTTTAGCTTCTTACGTAGGAAATGACACTCTGACAGTTTGATATTAAGTTCAGCTTGTTGGAACCTAGTAAATGACTCTGCTAATTTCTCTAAGTGTTTCGAGACAGCGCAACTAGCATTAATGGCATCATCTAAGTAAGCAAAGACTGAGTGGCCTATCATACCGGCGAAGACTGTGTAAATTAATTGCATGAACGCCGGTGGGGCATTTCTCAAACCAATATGGAAGTCTACGGAACTGATAATGACCAAACAGGATGCTGAAGACGGTGACTGGGAGGAACGATTCCTCCATTTCAACTTGCCAATAGCCAATCAACGGATCCATTGAGGAAAATAAGCAGTGATTCCAACAGATAAGTGGGCACAGAAATTGGGAATCTGTCCGGAACAGTCAAGGCATTGACACGGCGGTAATCGATGTCAGGGAGCAATTCACCACCTTCGTTTGGAACGAGGGGTAATGGATTGTCCACTGATTGTCAGAATGTTCAGCAACATTGGATTCTAACATATCCTGAATAAGACAATGAGCCTGTTGATGATGACTATGAAGTAAGCAATAGGCATGGATATTCACAGGTTGAGCATCAGGCTGCAATGTAATAGCATATTTAACACGACTAGTTTTGCCCATGTTCTCATCGGTCAGGGCTACAACTTCGCGGTAGTCTCGCGAAAGATCAAGCAACTGACTTCTGTACTCAGGATAATCGCCCCATTTTACATGAGATTCAAGGTCATCGGTAGTTGGGGTAGTATTGTCAATAGAATGAACTGAGCACACCTCTGCAGCAAAGAGTGGGAAATCTTGGCATTCCCGAACAGCCGCTGGGTGTACCAAAAAATCACCAATCTGTGTCTCAGTACGCAGCTTAAGTGGGGCATTAGTAGTGTTGGTTAGGTACAGATAGCATAAGCCATCATGTGACACCGAGCACACCGCAGACTCGTAACTCAAGCCCTTAATACGACACGTCTCAGGCTGAGAAATAGAAGCGACACCGCTAGGTGACCCAGCAACCCTCAGAGCACCCTTACTATATACGTTGGGGGATAAACCGTGCACTGTTTTACCACCGCTCTGTTGGCTGTCGAGGATTGCACAAGGTTTTTTAGTGGCAGTGCGGTTGGTAATGACGAGTTTAGTGATGGCTCAGTGCCACAAGATAGCTCACCGGGTTGATCTATTTCAGAATCAGTGCGAGAATCTGATGAGTACAGTGAATCAGTAATGGAATCAGGTATGTCAGTAACAGAATCAGGCATGTCAGAGGATGATGACTTGGTAGGCAAGATGGCACTCTAACTATTAACTCGTGACTGAAAAAAGGGGTTTGGGATACTTGACACAAACCAGCCTTTAATAGTAACGCCCCCATGTGCCGGTAACACATTGATATTATCGTCTGCCATGGTTTGTACACCTAATAAAAAGTCAGCAAGACAGCTAATCCTGGGCATGACATAGAAATCAGCAGTGAATGAATTGGGTGAATCATGTTGAGAAATTTGATGCTGAGTTTTGTCTTTGATGTGTAAATATGATCCATCTACATTACATAGACGGCGATCCGGGGGCTCAAGGAAGCTAACATGTTTCGATCTGTTGCACTGATTTCTTCGTAACACCTCTTCAGATACTAAGTTGACAGCAGCACCTGAGTCCATTAAAAAGTGACATTCACCTGCCCGCAATTTCCACTTACTACCCATAAGTAATATAATACGTGAATAGTACCCAGGGGCAGTTCATTGTGTTCGGTAACTGCTGTGTTGGGGGTTTTCAAATGTCGTGGTGCTCTTCCCTCGAATGCTGTCGTGCAAGGAAACAATACTCATCAGTAGTATGACTTACTGACTGTTGGTGAACTTACACAACTCACGGCCGGACCGCGAAGGTAAACGCCGTCGCCAGTCATAATACCTGCAATATCCATGGCCTGACCGCGACCTGCAGAATTGTGTGTCCTCACGTAACAATCTGTCAATGATAGCAATGTGGCCTATATGATGTCCAGGGATACCACAGTACCAACAAACAATAAAAGATTTGTTGCTCCGACATGTCGAATGCTCACATCCATCAGACAGGCGCCGGCTCCAAGCAGGTGTAGGCAATCTGTGTGGCGAGTAAGAACGAGAAGAACGAGTATTAGCAGAGACAGCGTTGATGGGTGACTGTGAACGAACAGAGGAATGCGGAGCCGAGCGAGACATTGTTGTTCGCATGCATGGGTAAGACGCGAGAATGTTGAGGGAGACACAAAACAAGACGGAAAACGAGAGAGAGAGAGAGAGAGAGAGAGAGAGAGAGAGAGAGAGAGAGAGAGAGAGAGAGAGAGAGAGAGAGAGAGAGAGAGAGAGAAGAGGGGAAATTAGGGTAGAAATAGTGAGTGATGCAAGAGAGACACCTTGGGAAGAAGTAAGACTATTAGTTTTAACATTATTTGATAGACTGAATACAGCACGAAGACTTTGATTAGGTGTATAAATAGTATTAGAAGCTGGATTAAATACTAGTAATAGAAATAGTAATAGCAACGTGAGCGTTTGAGTCTGGTTTTGCATAAGATAATAGCCGCAGCGAAGCAAGGTTAGGTAACTATCACCACCGTTATCATCATCAACATCAAGTAGTCTGGTGAATTGAGGAGAGTTTTTGTCCTTGGATATATGGCATATAATTATGATAGCAAGGGCTAAGTCTGAACAGAGATGTATATAGTTACACATATAAAAATGAATTAAATATACTGCACACGATATGAAAACAAGGCAATTTTATACAGAATGAATAAAGTATGACGGAATAAATGAAAGAATAAATGAATAAAGGATGAATGAATGAGTAAAAGAACAAAAAATGAATCAGCGAATGAATGAATGTAGGAATAAATGAATAAAAGATGAATGAGAATGAATTAACCCTGGGGGTAGAGGGGTTTTCAAGACTACTCCCCCAGTATCCCTGCTTGTCGTATGAGGCGACTAAAAGGGTTGGTGGTGGGTTAATGCCCCTCCCCGGAAAACAACTAACTAAAAATATGAACAAGAAGCCTCGGACAGGGACTGACCAAAAGATGACGACCAAGGACCGGACAAAGGACATGGTACTGATCACGACATGGAATGTAAGGGGTGCGAATGATGGGGCGATAGAGAGAGAGAGATTGTCCAGGTGCTTGTGGGTGCGAAAGTGGATGTATGTGGAGTAACTGAAACGAAATGGAGAGGAGAGAGTGTGAGAGAATGGGAGTATGGATGGGGTATATGTGCAGGAGTAGGTGAGAATGAGAGGGCAAAAGAAGGAGTGTATTGTTGTGAGTAAGAGATGGAAGAACATAAGAGAGTATGGATCAGTTGGGTCAAGGATTGTGTGGGTAAGATTGAAAGTTGGAATACAAATGTGGGCGATTCTGTGCGTGTATGCGCCAACGCAAGATCGTGCAAGCAGAGTGAGAGAAGAGTTCTGGACAAATGTGGAAGTGTGCATGGAAAAGTTTGGAAGGAACGAGAGAGTGTTTTTGATTGGTGATATGAATGGTAAAGTAGGGAATGTGAAGGTGGATGGAATAGTTGGTGAATAGGGTGTTCCTGCTGAGATAGAGGAGAATGGCAGTGCGTTAGTGGACATTTGTGCCGGGAGGGGGTTGGGGGAGCCAATACCTTCTTCAGGCACAAAATGATCCACAGGTATACATGACGAATGATGAAAAGGGTGGGTGGTGAACTGTATGAAAGGAAGGCAATGATTGATTATGTGTGGGTGGATGAAAGGATGCAAATATGTGCAATGGACGCAAGAGCTTATAGAGGTTGGGGGAGTGGACTTTCTGACCACTACTAGGTGGTGGTCAGAATCAAGATCCAAGTAAGATGGAGAAATAGAAGAAGGGAAGGACGGGAGGAAGGAGTAGTTGCAAGGTGAATGGAAAGGTTACAAGAGGATGAGAAAATGGCAGAATATAAGAGAGAAGTGGAGGAACGATTGGGTAAATATGAATTGGAGCAGATGGGGGATGTGGAAGGTGTGTGCAAGATATTAACAGAAGAAATATGTGCAGCATGTGATGTGGTGTGTGGGATGAAGACAAGACGGAAGGGGGTGCAAGGAACAGCATGGTGGAATGAAGAGGTGAGACAGGCTGTGGCACAAAAGAAGAAAGCATACAATGAATGGATGAGAAATAGCGGTGTGGAAGAAGTTGAGAGGCAGAAGAGAGAGTTATATGTAGAAAGGAAGAGAGAGGTGAAAAGATAAGTAATAGAGAGTAAGAAGAGAGTAGATGAGGAATTTGGAAAGAATCTGAGTGTTAAGTGGAGGGACTGTCAGAAAATGTTCTGGAAAGAGGCGAAGAGAGTAAGACAGGGTGGCAGTGAAGTTAGCAGGGGAGTGAAAGATAAAAATGGTAGATTACTAGTGGAGAAGGGAGAAAAAGTGAGCAGATGGAGAGAACACTTTAAGGAATTGTTGAACACAGAGAATGCAAGTAATGCGAGTATAAGTGGCTGGGAAATGGCTGGGTGAAGGTGGGATGTGAGAAGACAAGAAGAAATCAGTTGGATAGAAGTTGTGGAAGCAATGAAGAAAGTCAAATTGGGGAAAGCCCTAGGAATTGGTGGAGTGTGTGGTGAAATGCTGAAGTATGGGTGAGAGATAGTAGTAGAATGGATGTGGAAGATGTGCAGATTGGCCTGGGAGGAAGGTAGAGTCCCGGAGGATTGGAAGTCAGGTATAATTATTCCCTTGTACAAAGGAAAACGGAAAAAAGAAGTGTGTGGTAATCACTGGGGCATTTGTCTTCTTAGTGTAATAGGAAAAGTGTATGATAGGATACTTATTGACACTTTTAGGGAAATAACAGAGGAATTAGTTGGAGAGGAACAGGGAGGCTTTAGGAATGGAGGAGGTTGTGTAGATCAAATATTCATTCTTAGATCTATAGTGGAAAAGTTTCTAGAGAAAGGAAAGAAGTTGTATGCGGCTTTCATGGATTTGGAGAAAGCATATGACAGGGTGGATAGACAAGGATTGTGGAAAGTATTAAGAATATATGGAGTAGCTGGGAAGTTGTTGAATGCTGTGAAGTGTACAGTATGTATGATGGTGCTAAGGCTGCAGTGCATGTGAATGGTGAATTGAGTGAATTTTTCTCCTTTAAGGTTGGATTGAAACAGGGATGTGTCATGTCTCCATGGTTGTTCAATCTGTACATGGATAGGGTAATAAAAGAGATACAAGGTATGGCAGCGGATGTTGAAGTGGCCCTAGTGAGAGAGGGTAGTGTATGGAAACTCCCTGTTCTGTTGTTTGCAGATGATACTGTGTTGTTAAGTGAAGAGGAAGGGGAGCTGCAAGGCTTGGTTGATGTGTCTGGGAGAGTGTGTAAGAAACGGAATCTAAAGGTGAATGTAGGGAGGAGTAAAGTGATGGTCTTTGAGACAGGTGAAGTCAGTGAATGTACAGTGAGGTTGGATGGTGAGGAAATGGAAAATGTGAGTACGTTTAAGTACTTGGGGAGTGTGTTGAGTAAGAATGGAAGTTTGGAGGGTGAAGGGTACAACAAGGAAGAAAGGTTACTTTTTCCTTGAAAGCAGTGATAAGAAACAGGGAAGTGAGCATGGAAGTGAAAAAATTACTACATGACAGTATTGTGATACCAACTGTAACGTATGGAAGTGAAGCTTGGACGTTGTTGGAAGGACACAAGTCAAGAGTAAGAGCAGTGGAAATGAGTTATTAAAGAGGAGTCTGTGGAGTCACATGGAGAGATAGGCTGACAAATGAGGATATAAAGAAGCGTTGTGGTGTGGATGTGGATGTGATACGATTAGTTAGGAGGAATACACTGAGTTGGTTTGGCCATGTGGAGAGGATGGAGACTGACGAGGAGAGTGTATGTGAGTGAGGTGGAGGGAGGGAGAGGGAGGGGGAGGCCGAGGATGAGATGGAGGGATGGAGTGGAGAGGTATATGAGAGAGGGGTGTGTGAGCTGGGAGCAGGGCAGTGAAATAGCGGGGGACAGGGCGACGTGGAGGCGATTTACTTGTGGCCACCCCGTACGGGATTGAGGCGTCTGGCAATATATAGATAGATAGAAAACTAGTGATTTTATAAATAATGAAAAAAGAAAGATGAGATATAAGAAATTTAATACTGTGATGCAGTCTACCTCGTAATACTGTGAAATAAATGATGCACTGAATGAATGTAAAATGAATAATAATACTAATCACAATATTTAGAGAAAATGACACAATTTCTAGAGACGGTGAGATTGAGTCAAGAGGTGTTCACTTGGACAAATGTTGCTTTAGAGTGAGGTGGGAACGTAACATCCATCCATCCATCATCCAATCTTACGTTGCCCCATGAGGAGCGTAGGAGCCGGGGACTAGGCAAGTTGGTACTGACATTTAAGGTGAGAGTGACCAGCCTCACTCATCACTGAGTGGCATAACGTGAACAATAACCCCAACCATCCCTTGGATATAAACCTTCACAAGCTCAATCCGATTGGAGCGCAGTAATTACTCCCTAAACCTCAAGGTGCCATAATTTGGTTTTATATTTATTTACCACTCAGCGTAGTAAATGGTTTCCTGGTGTTTAGGAAACCATTCGGCTTGTCACTCAGTGTGGAGTCACGCATAGGCAGAAGGAACAGGAAAGAATGAAGAAAAGAAAGAGAAAAGAGGGAGTGTAAAGTCACCCGTTGGCAGAAGGACGAGGATGGAATGTCATCATCATCATCATCATCATCTGCACCTCCTCTCCCACCCAAGGGCAGGGTGAGGAATAGCAATGTCCAGACAGAACAAACTTGACCAATCCAAATAGGCCACAGTTCCATTCGCTCATCATTCAAGCCCCGGAATCCTGGCTCTACCGGATACGCCAAAAACATTCATCACATTCTGCAGCTTCACACAAACGTATCCGATTGAGTCAATCCGGACGCTGCCATGCTCACAAGAGGTGTCAAAATCCCTGATCATGCCCTTCCTTTCACAACATTCATCCAGCCAGCTCGATCTCTTGTCAGTTCCCTAGCCTCACCGACTTCCAAAACTCTTCTCCTCAAACACTCATCCACCATATCTCTCCATTTACTTCTTGGCCTACCTCGCCTCCTCCCTCCTTCAAATTCGCTCAGGTATTCCTTTTTCACCACTCTATTGTTATCCATTCTTTCCACATGACCATACCATCTCAGGACACTCTCTTCGATTCTGGTGTCCACCGACTTCCTCACTCCACGCCTTTCACCAATCACATTCTTTCGTATCCTATCCACCCTCTGTACTCCACATACATTCCTCATCAGTCCCATTTCCACTGCTCTTACTCTTGACTTTTCATTTTCATGCCACACCATAGTCTCACACCCATATGTTAGAGTTGGCACTAACACTCCCTCATGTAAGCTTCGTGCAGTTGCAACACTCAAGCCTCTGTTCCTAATCAAGACCTTCATTGCACCAGCTACTTTTCTTCCTTGTGTCACTCTACTTTCAACTTCTTTTGGACATTTTCCTCTCTTTTCTATCATTGTACCCAAGTATTTGAACTCTCTCACCAGTTCCAGTCTCTCTCCATTCACTGTGACATCAGACTGGGAGTCGCCGTCTCTCTTAATAACCATCACTTTACTCTGTTCTACATTTACTCTCAAGGCACGACGCTCACAGACATCAGCAAAACTCTGCACTAGCATACCAAGTTCTTGTCTGGTACTTGCAAGCAGTACTGCATCATCAGCATACAACGAATTTGAGATATTCCATCTATCACCATTCATTACCAACGCCATCCCTCTCTCCATTACTCGTGTTTTTGCTTCTCTCATCACCCCATCCATATATATATTGAACAGCCATGGGAACATCACATAAACTTGTCGCACGCCCACACCGATAGTGAACCATTCACTTAGATGCCCATTAACCCTTACACATGCTTCGCTACCATCATGAAAACTCTTACATACACCTCATCAACCCCAGCTGCTTTCCCATTTTTCAGCCGTTTCACAGTGCTCTTCACCTGTGCGAGTGTCACGTCTCCTGGAACTGCATTCCTCTGCACACCCCCAAAACCAATCATGTTTACAGCCGCTCTGCTCTCTCTGTTCCCATTCATCAGGCTTTCAAAATATTCTTTCCATCTGGTCCTCACTTCATCTCCATGGGATAGTAACCTACCACCCGCATCCTTCACGCTATCACATTTCTTTCCGCTTTCACTTCTACATTTCCGCACTTCTTTCCAGAATAACTTCCTATTTTCAGAGTAGTTCGCATTCGCTTTTCTTCCCAGATCATCATTTACCTCCTTCTTTTTCCTCTTCACTAAGCTCATTACGTGCTTCTTGCTCTCGATATACTCAGTTCTTATTTCAACTGAACCCCTATCCTGTAACCACTTTAGCCACTACTTCCTCTTTTCCTCTACCGCTCTCTTAACTTCCTCATCCCACCATATAGGAATGTATCATAAAACATAATAATATTTACAAGAGTATACACTGCGAGTGAGTTAATTGGAAAGAACGGGATGACAGAAGATTTAACATGGATAGATGTGAGAGGAGTGGCGTCTGACACCAGGGACAACGGATATGGTTAGTCACACATTCGGGCAAGGGAGGGGAGGCGAGAGCTACAGCGAGGTGATGTAATGCTTGCCCGCAGGGCAGGTTGTCAGGGAGTGACGGTGAATGAGAAGAGGGCAATATTCCAGGAGCAAAAGGGTGATGGTAAATCACCCCAACATAGATTCAAGACGCACACTCCTCAGTTCCATACCGTGAAAGATAGTAAGCGTAGGCCCCGGAGATAAGCAATGATCAGACTTGATCACACTGACAACGAGAGCGGAGCCGGGTGTGACAGTGTAGGGCTGGGTGAGGTAGATTGGCTGGCGGGGGTTGACATTTATTATTCCCACAACAGGCTGAGTACTTGAGAGAGAGAAGAAGGTTGTTCACTCTAGGGCGGACTGATTTGAAGTAAGGCAGCAACTACACTAGGCCACAGTGAGGGAGTTGACTGGAGAAAGCAACCGGTGACATATGAAGCTCTGGTTGGTCACACTTTCTCCGTCAAAGACGTTGGTAAGGCGATGGTGGGAGCTGAGGCTGACTCACGAGGTTGTTGTGGGGTGTGGTGGGGGTTGAATGTTTTCATGGCTATGCAGGAAAGAATTTCACCAGTACAGGGCCTCACGAAAAATGCACAGGATGCAGGACTACAGCCCCGTTGAAAATAGGGCGAGGCGGCAAGCTGGAGGCAGGTGCAGGTCCAGGAGGCAGGGCATGGTCAGGCAGCAGTTGTACAGAGGATATCCGGAGGAGACGTGCCTGAGGCTCCTTAGCACAATGCGCGGTGTGTGTTAGCGACAATTATATCGAGAATATTGTAGGAGACGTGCTGTTGGATGTTCGAACCACCACCGCTGCCGCAACTTTGAATCAGGCTTGAAGGGAGGAGGGTAAGTTCAAAGTCCGTCGCTAGTTTTCTTCTTTATTCTGACTTCTTCTTTATTCTCTGTTCGGACTAATTTATTCACTGTGGTAGGGAAGGTATATGGAAGAATTATTATAGAGAAAGTAGGAGAGATATCAGAAGTCCTAGTCAGTGATGAACAGGATGGCTTTAGAAGTGGCAGAGGATGTGTGGATCATATATTTGCAGCGAGACAGATAGTGGAGAAGGCTTGTGAGAAGGAGTATAAGATGTTTATGGCATTCATGGATATAGAAAATGCATACGACAAAGTAGACAGAGAAGGCTTGTGGAAGGTTTTGAGCATGTACGGTGTAGATGATAAACCGCTAGGTGCCGTCAACAGTCTTTATCATGGTAGTGCACCATGTATAAGGGTTAATGGGCATCTAAGTAAATGGTTCATTATCTGTGTGGGCGTGCGACAAGGTTTTGTGATGTCTCCATGGTTGTTCAATATATCTATTGATGGGGTGATGAGAGAAGTTTTTAAAAACACGAGTAATGGAGAGGGGGATGGAGTTGGTAATGAATGGTGATGGATGACATACGAGTATCTCAAACATGTTGTATGCTGACGATGCAGTACTGCTTGCAAGTACCGGACAAGAACTTGGTAGGCTAGTGCAGAGTTTTGCTGATGTCTGTGAGCGTCGTGCCTTGAGAGTAAATGTAGAACAGAGTAGAGTGATGGTTACTGACAGAGAAGGAGACCCCCAGTGCGATGTTACAGTGAATGAAGAGAGCCTGGAATTGATGAGAGAATTCAAATACCTGAGTACAGTGATAGAAAAGAGAGGTAAATGTGCAAAAGAAGTTGAAAGTAGAGTGACACAAGGAAGGAAAGCATCTGGTACAATGAAGGCCTTGATAAGAAACAGAGGTTTGAGTGTTGTGGCTGCACGAGGCTTACATGAAGAAGTGTTAGTGCCAGCTTTAACAAATGGATGTGAGACTATGGTGTGGTATGAAAATGAAAAGTCTAGAGTGTGAGCAGCGGAGATGGGACTGCTGAGGAATGTATGTGGAGTACAGAGAGTAGATAGGATACGAAATAATGTGATTCGTGAAAGATGTATTGAGAAAGTCTGTGGACACCAGAATCGAAGAGTGTACTGAGATTGTATGGTCATGTGGAGAGAATGGATAACAGTAGAGTGGTGAAAAAGGTACATCTGATAGTATGATGGAGGGAGGAGGCGAGGTAGGCCAAGGAGACGGTGGAAAGATATAGTGGATGAGTGTGTGAAGAAGAGAGGCTTGGAAGTAAGCGGGGCTAGGGGACTGACAAGAGTTCGAGATGGCTGGATGAATAATGTGTGGAGAAGCGCATGATCAGGGATTTGGCATCCCTTTTTAAAGTGACCACGTCCGGATTGACTCTATCGGATACGTTTATGTGAAACTACAGAACGTGTGGAATATTTTTGACTTATCAGATAGAGCCAGGATTCCGGGCTTGAATGGTAAGCGAATGGAAGCGTGGCCCATTGGATTGGACAGATTTGGGCTGTCTGGACATTGCTACTCCTCGCCCTGCCTAAGGTAGGAAGGAAAGTCCGGATGATGTTGATGATGATGATGATGATGACGATTCTGACTAGATGGAACACAGTTGCACCCTGGGTGGTGCCTGGTTAGAACCGACCTGAAAGCCGGCGTGCTCCATGCCCCCGCTTCAAAAGACACAAATTCAGCAAAATCCAGGGGAATGGCGAGACCTAACTCAGAGAATAAAGTCATGAAGGGCAGCTCGCAGCTACAAATAGCTATACAAGGTTATATATTACCTACATTAACATTTACATAAGAATAAGCATGGTAGAAAAATAATATAATGTCCAGTTTATAAGAAATCATTAGTAACACATGCCCTAAGTGTAGACAGAGTAAAATAGTAGACGAACTTTTGTGCCAGACTGCAATTACCACTAATATTTCTTTTAAATTATAGACCTAACATCACTTCATCCTCGTACACCTCTACCCACCTTAGTTATTCCACTATAATCATCATCCTTGCCACTACCTCACCCACACCTTTCCCCACCCACCACTTTCCAAACCGTCAGCCATTACTCTTCCCCCACCGCCTTCCGCCCCTCACCCTTTCCCTCAACTCACCCCTTTCCCTCCCCTCACCCTCACTTCAACACACGGTATTCCTATATAATCATCACTCCCACATCCCTTCCCCCTACATTCCTTCTCCATGAACAGGCCAGCTCTCATTAGGCGAGCTGTGTACACTCTCTCTCTCTCTCTCTCTCTCTCTCTCTCTCGTGCAGGGTCCAGCTGGGTTGTGTTTTCAGGTTGGGTCATCAGTACAATCAAATTATATCCAGGAATGGTATATATAAATTCATCTCGGCTTAAGTTATGTAATTGTTAGTTTTCCTTTCTTTCACTCGTAAAATTACTAATTGTTGACAGCTTGACTGGAGTGAATATTTTGGTGAAAATATATTACTAGCCACATGATTTCTAACAGTGCTTAACTGCGATGAAAACTTATAGTAAATATCGTTGAGAGAGAGAGAGAGAGAGAGAGAGAGAGAGAGAGAGAGAGAGAGAGAGAGAGAGATTCTTTATAAATTCTTCCCCAGTAGTTAGAGCGCGTTGTAAAGTGTGATCACCCAATAAATAAAGATTATTCAACCAGGATTTATTTACACGTATGCTGTTAGGGTCAACTATACATAACGCTGGTCAGGAGCTCTGAACATTTTGGCTTCTAGCTACTATGTTTCCTTTTATTTAAGTAGAAGCATCTAGCCCTGTCGTATACAAAACGCCCAAGTGAACAATAAACAGACATGGTCTACAGCTATGCATATTGTTCCTTCAGCAGCTCGACTTCTCTCAGTTAAACAAAATTGCCTGATATTAGCTTGAAGAAATTAATAAGCATATCCTGAGTAGCGGTGCAGTTAATTGAGTTAGTATTTTTTACTGCTGAACACGTCTAAGCTACGTCTAATCATCTTGTAGAAACCTTACATATATATGGATGGGTGTGCTGTGGAATGTTTGAAAGGTGGTGGAGCAACTATTGTTGGGTGGTTAGTAAGACTGCTGAATGTGTTTTGTGAGCGGTATGGTGTCGATTGATTGGACAAGTGTGTGTTTGGTTCCAGTCTAAAAAGGTAAGGGTGATAAGCATTAATGTGCTAGTTTTAGAGGTATAAGTCTATTGTGTGTTGTAGCTAAGGTGTATAGTAGGGTGTTGATTAAGAGAAATAGAGAGGGTACAGAGGGAGTGAGGGAGTGATAGCAGTGTAGTTTTAGGAGAGGGAGGGGATACGTGGATCACGTGTTTGCTATGAAACGGGTGTGTGAAAAGTATTCGGCGAAAGGTAAGGATGTGTTTTGGGCATTCGTGGATTTAGAGAAAGCGTATGCTAGAACTGATAGAGAGGCTCTGTGGACTGTTGTGAGACTGTATGGCCTAGGTGGTAGGATGTTAAAAGGAGTGAAATTTTTGTATGTAAATAGTAAAGCATATATAAAGGTGGGAAATACTGTGAGTGATTGGTTTCCTGTGAGAGTGGGGCTGCTGCAGGGATGTGTGATGTCGTTTTGGTTGTTTTATATTTATATGGATGGTGTTCTAGGGGAGGTGAATGCGGCAGTGCTAGGTAGAGGTTTGAATCTGGTGAATGTTGATGGTAGAGAGTGGAATCTGAATCAGCTGCTGTTTGCTGATGATACTGCACTGGTAGCTCATTAACAAGAGAGACTGAGACAGTTGGTAGAGGAGTTTGGAAGGGTGTGTGAAAGGGATGAGAAAATGAAGTGTACGAGGTTGGTAGATGGTAGGAGGATGAATGTAGCTTTGAACCGTGAGTTGCTTGAGGAAGGAGAGTGTTTTAAGTATTTAGGGGCACATGTTGCTGTTAATGAAAGACAAGATGTAGAGGTGAGGTTTAGAATGACTGAAGCAGGAAAGGTGCTGGGAGGAACGAAAAAAAGTGTAATGTCATTCGCATAGAATGGATGTAAAGAGAAGGCTGTATGAGGGTGTAGTGGTACCGTACAGACTACGTTATATGGGGCTGAAACATGGAACAGAGAGGAAGAGTTTGAATGTAATGGAGATGTGTCTGAGGAGTATGTGTGGAGTGATGCGTATGGATTGAGTGAGAAATGATGAAGTGCAAAGGAGAACTGGAGTTATGCATGAGATGGCTGATCGAATTGAGCAGAGAGTGTTGTAGTTGTTTGGGCACATGGAGGGAATGGATGAAAAGCAATTGGTGAAAAAGATAATTGGATCAGATGTGAGAGGTGTAAGGCTGAGAGAAAGACCAGGTATATGAAAAGCTGACAATGTGAAGAGAGCGTTAGCTGCGAGGGGGATATCTGTACTGTAGAGCAAGGAAGAGTGGCTGTGAGTGATAGGGATGGATGGAGAGAAATTGTGAATGCATAAATGGTAACATGGCACCGAAGGAATATCTCCCGCATTTGGTCTAATCAGCTGATCAGGGCAGGTGAGGGAAAGGGGATGGGTCCATTATGATGTGGCAGGGGTAAACCAGCTCTGCTGTCAGGCCCTGCTGCGGATGTCGCTGACTTCATTGCGCAGTTGACCTTCTTGTGGTGTGGTGCGGTGAGGATCTGTCTCTTCTCCCCTTGGGGCTAAGATACGAGTAAATGTGTGTGTGCAGATGATAAAATGGGGAGTGTGTCGTCCTGTCTCGGTTACCCGCCTTTTTTGGGGGGAAGCAGCCTAGGTATATGGATAGACAGATAGATATATGGTTCACTTTCCTCAATTATAAGCTCAAGAAGAATGCGATATAATTTTATACTGATGTTACACTTTGACATTCTGCTAGTATTACTACGCTGTAGGTGGTGGCGATCATCATCCACTCACTTGATGTAGTGCTGTCTACTTCTTCCTTAGCCTTTATCATTCTTTTTCCTTGCCTGCCCTCCTCTCTTCCTATTTCTCCCATCTTTCCTGTCACTTCTTGTTGCTTTTCTTTCCTTTTCGGGTGGCTTTACATTGAGTGACAAGCCAAATGGTTTCCTGTAAGCCAGGAAACCATTTACAACGCTGGGTGGTAACCATATAACCAAACCATACGTGCTCCATACGTGTCAATAAGTGGGTTGGTGGAGGGTTAGTGCCCCTCCCCGTAAAACAAATAACTCAAAGTCAAATGATCACCCCTTACGGGATTATGGCGTCTGGCAATAGATAGATAGATAGATGGGTAAATTTTTACAAGCGGACAATACACTCCCCAGGTAGTGCAATATATTTTTCTGGTAGTTTTTGATGCGATTCGAATGTTTTTGACCTTAATTTTTGTCGGAAATTCCTCATTTCCCCCGCTTTTCCAATCATAAACTTTGATTGGACAAGTACTGTAGGTGAAATCAAGCATTTTCCGAAAATAATGGAGTAAAAAACAACTCAAATTGCATAAAAAACCACCAGAAAAATATACTGCACCACCGGGTAACATAACGGAACAGACGAAACCTAACCAAACAGACGTAACGTAACCTCACCAAACGCACTAAACCAAACCAAATGTAACCCAACATACGTAACCTATCCTAGGGGAATACGTAACGTAACCTCACCAAACACACTAAACCTAACCAAACCTACCCCAACATACCTAACCTATCCTAGGGGAATACGTTACGTAACCTCTATGTAGGAGGACTACTGGGCCTTGGGAGCAGGCTGTGAAACCTATGCCCAGAGTCAGTCTCACACACACACACACACACACACACACACACACACACACACACAAAACAACCTAACCAAACCTACCCCAAGATACCTAACCTATCCTAGGGGAATACGTAACGTAACCTCACCAAACACACTAAACCTAACCAAACCTACCCCAATATACCTAACCTATACTAGGGGAATGCTTACCCTAGAGATACGATTGTCCAGGACGAGGGGCGTCTGGCAATAACGTCGTGGTTCCAGAACCCTTGAATCCAGTGGTTTATGAACAATATAATTTGCCAGGCCAGAAGGTGTGTGTTGTCCAGAAAAGTTCCTTTGAAGTCAGAAACACAAAAACTACACTGTACCCGTTTCTTGTTCTTTTGCTTACTTTTTGTACCGACCACAGTACCACTGATGTCTGTCTTTTCTATATTTCCACGGTTCCTGACAGTCTGGGCAATAAACTTCCGAAGGTAATACACCGTGTCTTCTAAGAAGCTCAATAGCCTCCTCAGATTCCAAGTGGAAACGCTTAATCACTCGTAAATAATTAATATCACACCAGGGACAGACAGCACATCTTTCTTCTTCTGAGGCCATGCGGAGAAGGATTTGAATTTTTCTATCCACAAGGAATCAAAGACCAACGTTAAAATTCATTGGTCGAATACCATCACGTGACCTAAAGTAGACCTATGAGTGGGTGATACAGACTTACGAGACGTATGCGCAGTCGAAGGGAAGACAAACACACGTACGAACGCACGCATTTTTTTTTACCAGGAGTGTCCGAGTGAAGATCCAAGGTAGGTTTTTTTGGAATTTTAAATTAGATTCATCATCTCTGAAAATATCTATTTCCGAATGGGGTTATGGGGATCATTATGATCCTTAGGGACTATACTATACGTTAATGGTGCTAAAATTCCTAAACTGCGTATTGTCCACTTGTAAAATAATACCGAAATACCAAGCATGAATGTACGCACCAGGCATTCTTTACATTAAAGTAAGTCTTCTTGCCCATTTACTAAGATAATTCTGATAAATCCAGCAAAAAAAAAAAAAAAAAAAAAAAAAGGACAGTACAACTGAACAAAGATGTTTATAAATGCTCGAATAATGGTTCAGTCTCTCTCCCTCACCCCTTTTCTTTTTCTCTCATCAGGTAAGACAATGTTAAGTTGAGAGTTCAATATACAGTGGCCCCAGATACAGAGCTCATAAGTTTGCCTTAATAATTGCTCTGTGTTTGAGCTTTCATCACTGAAGACTTAAGGTTAGCCAGCAAGTATAACGAGCTTTTAATGAGCGGACTGGTAGGATCTGTGTAATTATCTTTTTTTTTTTTTTTTTTTTTTTACGTGTCCGACTCTGGGCAAAGGCTCAGGGCCTATTTCTTGGGGGCAGTCACCTATCCCAAGCCCAGTAGTCCTCCTACACCTCCACATGTCACCACTTCGGGGCTAACACCCATCGTCCATATTGAATACATGCTTGGGCTGTTTCATACAGGACTGGTGTACTGGTATTAGCGGGGGTACTTTTATGACATGTCGGCTGGTCATCTGGTAGATCAGGAAAGTCTGCGCTTTAGGAAATTCAAATCCTTAAACTGTTCCCTGCCCCAGCTAGGATTCGATCCTGGGTCCATTAGGACTGTAGATCGCCTCTCTACCGATTCAGCCACCGCCTCCCCGTTTTTGACCTCCAGTATTTCAGATGCAGCCTTTTTCTGGCACATCATAATGAACGGATCGTGTTTTTTGCTCTTTTTTTATTTTAATTTTTTTTCTGGAAGAGCCCTTTTTTCTTTTTTTTTTTTGGCTGCAGTCCTTTGGATCTTCCTTGCTGTAGAAACAAATCTGTTTGTCTCCTTGTTTAACAGTCAAATCAATCAGTCAATCTACCCGTATCTATCAGTCTATCTATCTACCTATCCATCTATTTATGTACCTATGGTCCTCCAACTGCAATGTAAAACATGCTGCTCAAAATGCAAGGTCGCATGCATAGATCAAAGTGTTAGGCAATACAAACTAATGATGCTGACAGTGTAAAAGGCTTCATATTGATTTCATGTCGTGTGGGTAAGGGATGGGAGGGGGTGAGGTTGTGAGGGGAGGCAATGGAGACCAGAACAGATATGAAAGTGGTGGTGATGGTAGTGATGAGAAAACCATCATCATCATCATCATCATCATTATCATCATCGTCGTCGGCGGCGTAAGTACTTTTGTATTACTTTTCAATTTGTCTCGTCTCACTCTTTCTGATTATCCACCATCATTACCACCACCACCACCACCACCAACATCATCATCATTATCATTAGCATCGTCTTCGTCATAATAATATTCATTATAATCATCGACATTCTCTTCCTCTTCCTGCTCCTTCTCGTCCACCTCCTCCGCCTCCCTCTTCCTCCTCCTCATCATCATTATCATTATCATTATCATCATCGTCATATGAGCAGGAAGGTAAAACTCGAGCCCATATCATACTGCCTTATTCCCAGTGGCATGGTTATTCAGACCCATCAGTTATGCCAACATCAATATTGTGTATACTGGGATGCTGCAGATTTGGTCCAAGGTCTGTATTAGAAGCAGCTTTGTAGATATTGTGACACCTCCATCTTTGCTCTTTATTTTTCAAACTGCACCTAAATATCCATGTGTATACAATTAAAACCCACTCTGATGATTTTAACAGATATAAATGACATGTAAGAGAATGTTACGTGTAGTATGCACATTAAATCGCGACAGTAAAGATGCTACGAAACCGTCTATGTCACCTAAATTGCAGGCTCAAGAGTAAGCAAAAATGTTTTGTATCCTCAAAACGCACATAACTTGGATGTGTTGGCTAGTAATGGTAGACTGAAGGTTGGAGGAAAGCAATGAAAATGAGAGTAAGCCTGATAGCAGTGAATTTCCCAAACCGTTTAGTTAGAGTTTTAAGATGGCAAGGAAATGGAAAATGTGAATGCGTTTAAGTACTTGGGCAGTGTAATGAGTAAGGATGGAAGTTTGGAGGGTGAAGTGCTTGAAAGAGTGCAACAGGGAAGAAAAGTTGCTGGCTCCTTGAAAGCAGTGATAAGAAACAGGGAAGTGAGCATGGAAGTAAAAAAGCTACTATGGCAGTATTGTGATACCAACTCTAACGAATGTAATGAAGCTTGGGCCTTGTTGGAGGGACACAAGTCAAGAGTGAGAGCAGTGGAAATGAGTTATTTGAGAGGAGCATGTGGAGTCACATGGAGAGACAGGCTGACAAATAAGGATGCGAAGGAGCGTCGTGGTGTGGATGTGGATGTGATAGGAAGTGTTAGGAGAAACACACTGAGGTGGTTTGGCCATGTGGAGATGATGGAGAGTGAGAGACTGACGAGGAGAGTGTATGTGAGTGGGGTGGAGGGGGGGAGAGGGAGGGGGAGGCTAAGGATGAGATGGAGGGTTGGAGTGGAGAGATATATGAGAGAGGGGTGTGTGAGCTGGGAGCAGGGCAATAAAATGGCAAGGGACAGGGTGACATGAAGGCGATTTGTTTGTGGCCACCCCTTACGGGATTAAGGCGTCTGGGAATAGATAGATAGATAGACGAGAGGGATAATAAATGAATTATTTGGAACGGCTTATCCAATAAAGAAAAAGAAAACTAAGTGCAAAAGGGACATAACCTCAGATTATAATTTATGTACCGATTCTTCGCCAAGGCTGAAGTGTAAGCACTGTAGGCATTATTTATCGAGTTAGAAGCAGAATGTTGGAATTGCCATTATCCCTTAGTGGTACAGAATCCTTTTAAAATTCCTGGATCCGGATGATGATTAGGATCACCACCAGAATTTAATGGATTGTTCCTTGAGCCATACCATACCCCTCCAAAAAATTTCAGCCAAATCCATTAATAGCTTTTTGAGTAATCCTTCTAAGAGACAAGCAAACAAACAGACAAACAATCCAACGCCAGCAAAAACATAACCTCCTTGGCAGAGGTAATAGGAATGGATATGAATTGCATTTACTGCATTCAGTAAGAAACGCAGAAGTCTCTGCCACCCACCAATCCTACAATAAAAGCTGGCTGGCAAAACTGAGTAGGGTCACAGTGCACAGTTGGTAACATCGAGTGGGAAGAACATGTATCCTTTCGTAATCTTGTAACAGTCGACAGCTGCCCGAAAAGGACACGAGATCGATCACAAGCTGGAGAAGGGAACATTCCATGGATTTGATTTTCCTTTGAACTGCACTTTCAAAGGACCCACATGCATTCCATATAAACACCTCCAGAAACATCATCGCACTAGTTCTGAATGAGACACTCCTAAAATGCATTCAGTATGGATGTCAGATGTTAGGACCTCCACGGAGATATGTGAGGGTCTGTGACTTATAATGAAGTTGTCGAGCCTCAGCAGCCTATGCCCAGAAATGGAAATATAATACAGTCATGGGAGTAAAGTCAGGAGACTTTTTTTTTTTTTTTTTTTTTTTTCTGGTCACTTTCCTCCCCCACCCCTGGTTGTGGAGAAGTCGTAGCCTGGGTCTCCCACCAAATGCGCAAATGCAGTTGGTGGTTCGAAGGTCTTCTTTTTCTCACCAAGTTGGCTAATAGAGAATTGTTCCGTATGTCGTGCAATAAAGCTTCTAGCAATCATCTTAGCTCTGGGTAACAGGTATTTCTTCTTGATGAATCTCTGGCTACAAATTCCCTACAGCCAGAGATAAGGGCAGCTAACAGAAACAGACTCATGATCCTGCACGAAGCCTCATTACGATACTGCATCATCTAAATATGTTAAAGTATATCCCATGTGATTTGACTTTACCACAAACTTACTTTAGCTCTGTGGGGGTAAGGTAAGAGCCAGAAACAACTGTCTAGGGATAGGTGAAATCTCCTTTTGGAGGAGATAGGACACTTGACTACATTTCTCGGCATTATCGTTAATATCAATGTCATCTCTCTCTCTCTCTCTCTCTCTCTCTCTCTCTCTGCTAGGTGGATTATCCTATGAAAAAAACATTTAAGCAATATATAAACACATTAACTTCTCTAATACGACCAGCTAGAAAAACATATTATGAATCATAATTAAAAGATAATGCAGGAGATAGTAAGAAAACATGGGAAATAATTAATCATTTAATGGGGAGAAATAATGACAATATCGTCAAACTTTATTACATTTCAGGATAAATCCATTAGTAATTATTACGGAATAGCTGAAGCATTTAACGAATATTTTTGTAATACTGCTAGTACATTAGCCTTGAATATCCAGCAATTTCAAGTACCTTTTGTTTCCTATCTTCCCGAATTCGCTGTATTTTTACTTTTTCTCAGACCAACAACTATCTCGGAAATTAAGACAGTTGTTAACGGTCTTAAGGTCACCAGGATATGATGATATTAGTGTTAAAGTAATAAAAGAATGTAATGAAATTTCTCCTTTTCTAGAGTATATAATCAATAGATCTTGTAAAGAAGACTGCATCCCTAAGTACCTCCAGATTGTTAGAGTAACACCTATACATAAAAAAGGGTGAGAAACTATTCATATTAATTACAGACCTGTCTCAATCCTTCCAAGTTTCAGTAAAATTTTTGAGAAAATATAGCAAGTAGATAGATTAATTACTTATTTAATTGTTCATTGTTATCTGAATATCAGTATGGCTTTCGTCCTAAATACTCTTCCGAACTTGCTATACATCATCTTTGCAAAACTACCTATACAGTAATGCATTAGACAACAAAGCATATCAAGTTACAGTTTTTTGTGACCTATCCAAGGCTTTTGATACTATACCTCATTCTATCTTGCTGGCAAAATTAATGGTTTATGGAATCCGTGGTACGGCACATGATTTGCTCAAAAGTTACTTAAGCCACAAGAAACTGTGTACAGTAAACAGTAATACACCATCTTCATATACAGTACACAAGTTACTTGTGGTGTACCACAAGGATCAATTTTAGACCCTCTTTTATTTTTATTATTCATAAATGATATTACACTTGGTACTGATAAACTAAAATTCTTACTCTTTGCTGATGACACGACCATTTTTCTCCAGGGCCAAGACCTTACGGAAATTAAAAATACATTGAATGAAGAACTAATTGGATAAAAATTAATAAATTAACTTCAAACATTAGTAAAACACATTTTATGTTATCACATTCTTTAATGATGCAGCCAGCACATACTGATCTCTGGTATATATTGACAACCTTATGTTAAATCAAGTTAGGGAGTCTAGATTTTTAGGTGTTATAACTGATGATAAATTAAAATGAAAGTCTCAGGTACCTGAAGTAGTGGTTAAACTTAGCAAAATATCGGGTGTAATATATAATATTCAAAATAACGTTACTATTAAATCTTTAAGACAAATTTACTTATCATTAGCGTATCCACACCTGTTGTATTGCTCAGCTATACGGGGAGGAACATTTAAAACTAACCTTGATTGTCTTTTCATCACACGCAAAAAGTTGACACGTGTTATAACCTACAACCAGCTTTATGCCCACACAAACCCTTTGTTCAAGGACGTAAAATTACTTATATTACCTGACGTTTTATCACTCCAGACTCTCATATTTGTATATAAAGCGTTGCACATATATCCAATTGACAGTGGTTTTCAGTTTATATCACAGAATTCAGACAGCAGAAGGCTAAATGATCTGAGACTCCCATAATGTAGAACATCTCATGCACAGCATAGTATATCCCATTGGAGCCCAGTGTCCAGAGTATTGGACAAAGCTGGGAATTTTCATCCATCCATCCATCCATCATCCAATCCTACGTTGCCCCACGAGGAGCGTAGGAGCCCGGGGCTAGGCAGTTGGTCCTGACATTTGAGAATGACCAGCCTCACTCATCCCTGAGTGGCATTACATGAGCAATAAATCCCAACCACCCCTTGGATATAAACCTTCACCGGCTCAATCCGATTGGAGCACAATAATTACCCACTAAACCACCAGGCTCCAAAATCTGGTTATATGGTTATCACCCAGCGTAGTAAATAGTTTCCTGGTGTACAGGAAACCATTTGGATTGTCACTCAGCGTGGGAATTTTCAAACTTTGATAAAGTAGGGATCAATTTTTGAAAATTCCCATGCTGAGTGACAATCCAAATGGTTTCCTGTACACCAGGAAACTATTTACTACGCTGGGTGATGAGCTTCGCGACTATGAGCCGATAGGCGGAGGGCGGCACGCTTAGTGCCTTCCCAGTGCAATGCCTTGCCCAGCAGCTCCGGGTTAGAGGAGTGAAATGTTGGAATCAGCTAACAGAAGATTTAAAGTGTATTACATCATGTGATGTTTTGAAGCACAATATGAAACAAAAGTTTCTAAATAATTATTAGTATCTCTAATGCTTTTTATATATTCATTATTTTCCCTGGCTGTATAGCATAAATTAGCTGTTACTTGTGTATAACCTGTCTAGTTTCGTATATATCTTTTTATTATATACAATGTGTTTGTATATGTATGTCCATAACGTTATGTATGTGTGTAATGACTATTGTGAGAACGAAAGTTACAGATTTTTATATAAGTTTGTATTATCTGTAGATCTCGTTTGTTTTTCTTCTGCATGGTAAGTCTAATAATAGGTCTGTACAAGAGCTCCAGCTCAACGGACCTGGGCTTCATATTTCACATGTATATATGATTCCAACTTGTATTAGATGAGGCCAATAAAATTTATCAGTATCAGTCTCTCTCTCTCTCTCTCTCTCTCTGCTCGTTCTTCAAATAACTTATTGCTGATTTTTCTTGCCCTCTAGACCTGTCTCATTGTTCTTTCATCTCACTGGACTCTCATTCATTATGTTTTATTTTCCCCCGACACGCAATGAGAAGAAGACCAAAAGGCAGGCTAAGTAGGAAGTGAAGAGGACAGGCCGTGAGAGTATATAAAAAGGGAATCGAAGTTTGTGGTGGTTGGAAGAAGAAGAAGAAGAAGGAGAAGGAGGAAGAAGAAGAGGAGGAGGAAGAAGAAGAGGAAGAGGAAATGGAGGAGAAACATGAGAAGAAGGATGAAGGGAAGGAAGAAGAAGAAGAAGAAGAAGAAGAGGAAGAGGAAATGGAGGAGAAACATGAGAAGAAGAAAGAAGAAGAAGAAGAAAAAAAAAGAAGAAGAAGAAGAAAAAGAAGAAGAAGACTAGAAGGAAGAGGAGGAGGAAGAAGAGGAAAAGGAAATGGAGGAGAAGGATGAGAAGAAGGATGAAGGGAAGGAAGAAGACGAGGAAAAGAAGTAGGAGGAGGAGAAAATTTCGACAACGTTAAGACGGTAAAGGAAGGGAGGGAGGGGAGGAAGAATAAGAATTTGATGGTAATGAGAAGGAATAAAGAGGACGAGCAAAGCGAAGAGGAAAGGGAAAAATGAAGTCAAACAATAAAGAAAAATGCAGGCGAACTTGAGATAAGAGGGAAAAAGAAAAACAAGGGATGAAGAAGAACTCAAAAATAGACTGGTCTTGTTGGAAGGGTAATGGAGGGCGGAACGCGAGGGTCGGGGTTATGTACCGTCCTTAATTATCAACGAGGTGGACAGGGAAAGGGAAGTAGGAGAGGGATTGAAAGGAGAAATATTGAGAATGAAGGGAATGATGATGTAGGAGTATGGCAGAGAGAGAAGAAGGGGAGGATGAGAAAATGTAATTCTCTCTCTCTCTCTCTTTCTCATAGTTGTAAGCCCCCCCCCCAAAAAAAAAAAGAAGTAGAAGAAAAGAAGAGAAGAGAAAGGAAAGCGTTTTAAAAAGTTATTTGGTTGCTGGTCATTTTCTTGGGAACCTACTAGTATTTTATAGGGAGCCCATACTCTATTTTCAGTGGTTCTCACACGATCGAGTCACATACGGTATTGTATTTTCATTACTGTCCACTTCCCTTTTTGAGACAGGGTGAGATATCTCTTTTTGAACTAGTGTAACGATATATTAGTTCTAAATTATGGACGCGTCAGTGACCATATGTAAACAGCGTAACTAACTTCATCGTGACTGAATTATTCCACCGTAGGACGAAGGCTTCTCCCATCTTTCTCATCTTTGACCATTTGGCTGATTTTCTGTTCCTTTCTGTTTCATCAAAGATTCAAGTTTCATCTCTCCATCTTTTCAGGGTGCTCTTCCTCTCCATGTGTGGGTTTCCTCTCCGATTTCTGAGTTGTTCATTCCTTACCTTCTCTGTTAAATTACCAATGATCAATTTCCTTTATTGTTTCCCGTCACTTGTTCGATTCGAGTTCGGTTCACTGGTACTGCAAGTTCAGCATTATAGAACCAGACTTGCCTTACTGAATCATTTTCTTTCCCCCGTCCGTTTTTACTTCATGTCCATCACAAATCACCTCCTCACCTCGCTTTCAAAGATCCTTCATCTTTGTCTAGCTGTTTATGTAAGCAACGTTTTCTTCTATAATCAGGTCCTTGTCAATTGTCTTTAATAACTATTCTTGTTCCTTCATCCTCTCAGATGTCCCGATCACCTTATTTTTCACTCATCCGCCTTTGTCTAGTCGTCTACAAGTATCTTTTTCTGTGAATGTTTGCCACTTTCATTATACATAGTGAATTAATCTTTTCCCTTCCCTCCTTTCCCGCTGTTTTTTCCTTTATAAAATCTCCCCATTTTGCTTTCGTTTCCTCCGCCTTCGTCTCGTTTCTCTCTTTTTGGCTTCATTATTCACTTTTATTTTTACACATCAGCTCCTTCCTGCGGTTTTTAATTTCGTTATCACCTCACTCACTACTCGTTCTCCTACTACGGTATGTCGATCAATCCACCCTCCAATGAATCTCCATTACCTACTTTTTCCTTCTGTAACCAATCTCCCTTTTCTCTCCTGTTATTTCCTGATCTTTTCCTTCTTCGTTCTCACCTCATATTCCTCACATCCATCTTTGCCTTCTCTCACAGTCATCACCCTCAGCCGTTCCTCTTGCAGTTGCCTGTATAAGTAAGAAGCCTTGTCCCTCTGAGATCATCTTTTTACCTTTTATTCTTTGCGTTCGTTCCTGCTCCTCTCCCAAATCCTTCTCACCTCACTCTCCCCTCGTTCACCTTTGTCTCCCTACAAGTCATCTCCACCATCGGACATTCTACAAATCGAAGAAGCTTTTCCCTTATGCGATCAGCGTTTTCCTTCTTGCTCTTTCCTTGCTTAATGACTTCATTTTTTCCATCGATCTTATCCTTTCCTTGCATCTCATACATCTCCCTTTCACACGACTTAGACTTCTTCCACCTCGTCTCATCACCTACAGTCGTTGTTATGAATCAGCCCTTTTCCACTTGCCATGATTTATATATTTTTTCCCACATTCCTCTCTTGCTCCTATCCCTCATCCTTTTTAATTTGCATTCAGAAGCACTACATTTACCTTTTTACTTTACATCATTTGCTGCATACACCATTCTAATCCATCTCTCTCTCTCTCTCTCTCTCTCTCTCTCTCTCTCCTATTATATACCAGTCATTTTTCGCAGGCCCCTCCTTGTCCCAGCTTTATGGTTCGTGAAGAAATGTAAGATTGTTTGTTTGTGTGTGTGTGTGTGTGTGTGTGTGTGTGTGTGTGTGTGAGAGAGAGAGAGAGAGAGAGAGAGAGAGAGAGAGAGAGAGAGAGAGAGAGAGAGAGAGAGAGAGAGAATTACAGCAGTCAAGCGGAACCTTTACTGCAGCGGACAATCGATAAAGAAGTAAAGGAAGGCTAATAAAGAGCCAGTAATAAAAGTTCTATCTAGCTGAGAAAACTTGTAAGAGTGTAATCATTATCAAAACTGCACGTTCGTATAATACTGTGTTATACCTCTTTCTAAGCGTGGCACCTGATGCTGGAAATAGGGAAGCAACTTTAGTTATCTGAAATAAAAATTGACGTTAGGAAAAGGTGTTGTCTTATATCTCCTTCTGACATATTGAGTTCGATCTGAATTCATATGCAGAAGCAACAAACAATATGTACACCCAAAGGTACTTGCAAGCACTATACATGCTTACATAAACACACACACACACGCACCTATGTAAGTATGAATGAATGTATGTATCTATCTATCTATGCATAGACAGACAGATAAAGAAACATGCACAGAGAGAAGTTCTGCAAATAAGTTACATAAAGCCTAAAAAAAAAATAAGACTGAGAAAGGCGTGCGTTAGGGAGATACAATTCCACCAAAATTATTAACAGCATGCTTTGAGAGCGTATTCAGAAAGCTACACTGGGAGAAGAGACGCATAAACATAGATGGAGCACACTATTCCAGATTTGCAGATGGTATTGTCCTAATCTCCGAAACAGCAGAGACATGGAAAGATATGTTAAATTACCTAAATAAACAATGTCTCAACGTTGGATCAAACATGAACCAGAGTAATAATAACGTTAAATCGAAATACAACAAAGACCGTCATAAAGATAAATGAAGAAATCCTTAAAGAAGCTGAGAGCACAATTACTTGGGGCAAATATTGAAAATAGTGAAAGACCAAGATAACGAACAGACGGATTAGAACTGAATGAAAAGTTTTCGGTAAAAATAGACATCATGAGAAGGACCTTGCCAGTCTGCATGAAGCGAAAAGTATATAACGATTGTGTAATCACAGCGTTTAAATACTTGGGTAGTGTGATGAATAATGATTGAGGTTTGGAGGGTGAAGTGCTTGAATGGGTACAACAAGGAAGAAAGGTTGCTGGTTCTTTGAAATCAATGACAAGAAACAAGGAAGTGAGCATGGAAGTAAAAAAAAAAAAAAAAAGTCGCTGCATGACAGTAATGTCTAACGTATGGAAGTGAAGCTTGGACCTTGTTGGAAGGACACAAGTCAAGAGTGAGAGCAGTGGAAATTAGTTATCTGAGAGGAGCATGTGGACTTGTATGGAGAGACAGACTGACAAATAAGGAAGTGGAGGAGCGTTGTGGTGTGGATGTGTATGTGTTAGAAAGTGTTAGGAGAAACACACTGAGGTAGTTTGGCCATTTGGAGAGGATGGAGAGCAAAGAAACTAACGAGGAGAGTGTATGTGATATGTGAGCGAAGTGGAGGAGGGGGGGAGAGGGAGACGGAGGCCAAGGATGAGATGGAGGGATGGAGTGGTGAGATTTATGTGAAAGAGGGGTGTGTGAGCTGGGAGCAGGACAGTGAAATGGCCGGGGACAAGGCAACATGGAGGCTATTTGTTTGTGGCCACTGTGTACAGGATTAAGACGTCTGGCAATAGACAGATATATAGATAGTAATCACAGCTACGTCGCACGTTTGTGAGACCTGGAAACTGACAGAATCAATGGAAATCACACTAATCTTTTCTCAGATTGAAATAGAAAGGTCAGTGTTATCAATACCTTATAGAGACAGGAAGAGATCGACGTCAGTGAGAGAGCAAGCAAAAGTCAAAGACATTATAGAGGTAATAAAAGAACAAAAGCTGAAGTGGACAAGTCGTGGAGCAAGAATAACGGATAACCGATGGAACAAAAGGCTGATTAACTGGACTTCAAGAGACTGCAAGCGTAGCAGAAAAAGACCAGACAGGAGGTGAAGAGATGAAATAGACAAGTTTGCCGGCAAAACCTGGCAAAGAGTGGTTTTGTAAATGAATTTGTGAAGGCTTGGGGAGGCTTCTGCTCAGCAATGGACTTGCTGCTTATATATTATATAAATGTAAATATTAATATACATGAATACATACGTACATATATATATATATATATATATATATATATATATATATATATATATATATATATATATATATATATATATATATATATATATATTTATATATATATATATATATATATATATATATATATATATATATATATATATATATATATATATATATATATATATAAATATATAAATATATATATATATAAATATATAAATATATATAAATTTATAAATATATAAATATATATAAATATAAATATATATATATAAATATATATATATATATATATATATATATATATATATATATATATATATATATATATATATATATATATATATATATATATATATATATATATATATATATATATATATATATATATATATATATATATATATATATATATATATACACACACACACACACACACACACACGAGCCTCTGTGTTACAGTGGTAGAGTGTGTGTTTTCGTACATGGGAGAACCAGAGATCACGTCCTGCCAGGGTAATAAACTTTGGGAGTGTTCTCCCGGCCACCTACTGCTTGGCGGACATAAGGGGTGCTGTGGTTGAGCCTGTGTCGCATATTGTAAAAGTACGCTTGCACCCAGCTGGCATTCACGTGCCAGTTACACTTGGTTCACAGACTACACACACATCCATAGCCACTCCAACATTACAATTTCACTTACAAGCACCTCTTACTCTATATACTGTACTATCTCTACCAGACAGCCTAAGCCACTTGGTAGAGGTACATTTTTTTTTTTTATGTGAGGAAGAAGGAACCAAAGGCCATGAGCCCGCAAACACTGTTCCTTCCAAGAGAAAAACAAAATACAAGAGAGAGCCAAATTCAAGATCCATTCATTTCGAGATGCCTGGACACACTGCGTTTGATAGACTGGAGATCATAGGAAGCAGGAAATACAGACAGAGGGAGACAGTTCCAGAGTTGACCTGTTGCATAAATGAAGGACTGGGAGTAACGGTTAACTCTTGCATTAGAGAGTTGGACAGAAAAGGGGTGAGAGTTTGCTGCTAGACGGGTGCTACGCGCCCGTCGTAGAAGTGGAGGAATGCATGCAGACAGTTCAGAGGAGCAGTGACCATTGAAGTAGCGATAGAAAAGAGATAAAGATGCAACAGTGCGGCGAAGAGACAAAGGTCGAAGGGAGTCAGTAAGAGGGGGAGAATTAATGAGACGAAAAGCCTTTGACTCCACCCTATTGAGAAGAGTTGTATGTGGGGAGCCTCCCCACACATGAGAGTTGTACTCCACACAGGGGCAGATAAAACCCCTGTATAAAGTCAACAACTGTGCAGGGGTAAAGAAGGAACGGAGTCGGCTTAGCACACCCAATCGCTTCAAAGCAGATTTTACAAGAGATGTAATATGATCTTTCCAAGACAAGTCCCGAGTAAATGAAACCCCAAGCATGTTCAAGGATGATGCAGGATTAAGTTGAGTATTATTAAACATGAGTGGGTATACCTGTGGAAGATTTTGTCGGGTTGATAGGTGCAAAAACTGAGTCTTTGATGCATTAAAAACATCCAGATTATTTTTACCCCATTCAGAGATACAAGCCAAGTCAGACATCAGGTGTTCCATAGCCTCATCCCTTGCCTGTTGAAGCAACTGCTGAGATCGACATTGTGGGAATCGAATGGAAAAGTGAAGGGTGGAGTCATCAGCGTATGAGTGGATAGGGTTAGATGTACAGCTTAGAAGGTCATTGATGAATAAAAAGAAGAGAGTTGGTGATTGGACAGAGCCCTGAGGAACCACTGTTAATAGATCTAGGAGAAGAACGATAGCCGTCAACAACAGCGGCTATAGAACGACCAGAAAGGAAGCTAGAGATGAAGGCACAGAAAGAAGAATAGAAACCGTAAGAGGGCAGTTTGGAAATTAAAAATTTATACAAGACTCGATCGAAAGCCTTTGAGATGTCAAGTGCAATGGCAAAGCTTTCGCCAAAGTCCCGAAAGGAGGATGACCAGGAGTCTGAAAGGTAGGTGAGAAGATCGCCTGTGGAGCGTCCCTGACGGAACCCATACTGATGATCAGAAAGAAGGTTGGGATAGGAAAGATGCTTTAAAATTTTTCTATTAAGAATAGACTCGGAAACTTTTGAGATACAGGATGTTAAAGCAATTGGGCGATAGTTAGAGGGATAGGAATGGTCACTCTTCTTTGGGACTGGCTGAATGAGAGCAGACTTCCAGCAAGAAGAAAAGGTACAAGTTGACAGACAAAGGCGAAAGAGTTTGCCTAGGCAGGGTGTAAGCACAGAAGCACAGTTCTTGAGAACAACAGGAGGGACTCCATCAGCCCCATATGCCTTATTAGTATTGAGGCCTGCAATGGCAGAAAATACATCAGCTGAAGAAATTTTAATGTTAGCCATGAGGAAGTCAGAGGGGGGAAGTGATGGAGGAACAGCACTGGAATCGTCTAAGGTGGAATTGGAGGAGAAAGTCTGTGCGAAGAGATCTGCTTTATCAGTAGAAGAAATAGCTACAGAGCCATCAGAGTAGAAAAGAGGAGGGAAGGATGATGAGGTAAAGTTGTTAGAAAGGTTTTTGGCAAGGTGCCAGAAGGAGCGGGAAGAGTTCGAGTTGGAGAGTTGAGAGCATTTTGTACGGATGAAATTATTTTTAGCAGAACAGACTTAGCACGATTCCGGGCAGCAAAGTATAAAAGATGTGATTCAGGGGTGGGTTGGCTCCGGTACCTTTTATAGGCCCTCTCCTTGTTGCGGACAGCATTAGAACAAGCGTGATTAAACCAAGGCTTTCTTGCGTTAGTCAAAGGATATGAGAAAGGAACGTATGCTTCCATGCCCGAGAGAATAACCTCCGTAATGCGCAAGGCACACCCAGATGGCTCCCGGCCATGAAAGCAATAATCATTCCAGGGAAAATCAAAGAAGTACTGCCTGAGGGCCTCCCAATCCGCAGCTACAAAGTGCTACAGCTGCCGCTTCCTGGGAGGGTCAGTAGGCTTTACTGGAGCGATAGGACAGGTTAAGGTGATAAGGTTGTGATCGGAGGAGCCCAACGGAGAGAAAAGATTAACAGTGTAAGCAGAAGGATTAGTTGTAAGGAAGAGATCATGTATGTTGGAGCTCTCTCCAAGGCAGTCAGGGATACGGGTAGGGTGCTGTACAAGCTGCTCTAGGTCATTAAGGATAGATACAAAGGCTGTATTGTCCCCACTTTGGTTGGGATAGGCCAGTTCCGCAGCGGATACTCAAATGGCTGATGATGATGATATCCAGTACATACACACACACATATATATACATACATATATATATAGATAGATAGATAGATAGATAGATAGATAGATAGATAGATGGATAGATAGATAGACAGATAGATAGATAGATATACCCATTTCGAAATCCTGCCTGTTCATGAAGTTGATTTTCTTCCATATTCGTTGTTATTCTGTTCGTATGGACTTTAGTGAAGAGTTGGTACATAACTGGCAAGAAGCTAATAATAGTAAGTTTTATTGAGCTGCCCTTTTTTTTTTAAAGCAATATAACTACTGCATTGCACCATGTTTTGGGAATTCTCTTTTTTTTTATTTTTTATTTTTTTTATAGAGTAAATAAGTGGGCGAGATTGTTTTGTACTTCTACTCTTCCATCCGACAATAGATTTGCTAAGATACCATCTTCTCCTAGGGTATTCCCTCTTTTCGTACCTATAAATCCTTTGAGTGGTGTTACCACTAGTATTTCAATTGTATTAACTGAAAAGTTCGCTGTTGGTACTATTAACTGTGATGCATACAGTTCTTTGTAAAACTTACCAGCTCTCTTCACCATCTGCTCCCCTCCCAGTGACGACCGAGCGAGATGCCTGGAATCACCGTCTGACTCGCTTCTTCTTCATTTCTGCAACATTCGCGACATTTCCTCTAACTTTCTCTCTGTTGAGCACCACCTATCCTCCTCCAAACTTCACCTTCTCTTCCTCAGTGAGACTCAACTGTCTGAGAGCGACTGACAACAAATCTTTATATGTATCCTCGCGCTTTCTCTCTATTCATTTCAAAGCCAAAGGTGGCTATTGAGTATATGTACGCAACAACATATCTTGCTCTCCTGTTCCCGAACTGGAATCTTCTGAATACTCTATTTTCCTGCATCGCCTTTCCTGTCATTTTCTGACCAAATATACCTGTGTTGTTTACTGATCCCCTACTCACAATGGATCATTCTTGGACTATGTTACTTCTAAGATGGAACACATCCTGTCAATTTCTCCTTTCTCTGAAATCTTCATTCTAGGAGACTTCAATGTTCTCCACCACCTTTGGCTCTCCTCTCCTTTCACTGATCGACCTGGTGAACAAGCCGACATCCTTTCTATCCTTAATAACCTACAGAAGCTTGTACAGCACCCTACCCATATCCCTGACCACCTCGAAGATAATTCCAACATACTTGATCTCTTCCTTACATCTAATACTTCTGTTTAAGCTGTTAGTCTTTTCTCTCCCTTGGGTTCCTACGATCACAACCTTGTCACCCTAGCCTGTCCTATCGCTCCAGTAAAGCCTACTGACCCTCCCAGGAAGCGGCAGCTGTAGCACTTTGGAGCTGCTGATTGGGAGGCCCTCAGGCAGTACTTCTTTGATTTTCCCTGGAATGATTACTGCTTTCATGGCCGACAGCCATCTGAATGTGCCTTGTGCAATACGGAGGTTATTCTCTCGGGCATAGAAGCTTGTATTCCTTTCTCACATCTTACTACTAATGCAAAAAAAAAAAATTGTTTTTTTAATCACGCTTGTCCTAATGCTGTCCATAACAAGGAGATGGCCTACAAAAGTTACTGGAGCCAACCCACGCCTAAATCTTATCTCTTTCATGTTTCTGCCCGGAATCATGCTAAATCTGTTCTTCGCTGTGTGAAAATTATTTCATTCATACTAAATGGTCTGACCTCTCTCACTCAAATTCTTCCCTCTTCTTCTGGCACCTTGCCAAAAATCATTCTAACAACTTTACCTTACCATCCTTCCCTCCTCTTTTTCCGTTCTGATGGCTGTGTACTTATTTGTTCTACTGATAAACCAGAACTCTTCACTCAGATTTTCTCCTCCATTTCGACCTTTGATGATTCCGGTGCTGTTCCTCTATCACTTCCCCTCTCTGACTTCCTCATGGCCGACAATAAAGTCTTCAGTTGATGTATTTTCTACTATCATTGGTCTCACTACTAACAAGGCATATGGGCCTGATGAGGTCCCTCCTGTTGTCCTCAAGAACCGTACTTCTGTGCCTACACACTGCCTTGGTAAAATCTTTTGCCTTTGTCTATTATTTTTTACTTTTTTTTTTTTTTCTTGCTGGAAGTTTGCTCTTATTCAGTCTGTCCTAAAGAAGGGTGACCATTCCCATCCCTCTAACTATCGCCCAATTGTTTTAACATCCCGCGTTTCTAAAGTTTTCGATTCTACTCTTAAAAATTTTGAAGTATCTTTCCTGTTACAACCTTCGTTCTGTTAACCAGTATGGGTTCCTCAATATTCTCACCTACCTTTCATACTCCTGGTCATCCTCCTTTCTGAATTTCCTGGCGAAAGTTTTGCCATCGCACTTGACATCTCAAAGGCCTCCGATCGAATCAGGCATAAATCTTTAATTTCCATACTGCTCTCCTACAGTTCCTATCATTCTATCTGTGCATTCATCTTTAGCTTCCTTTCTGGTAATTCTATAGCTGCTGTTGTAGGCGACCTCCGTTTTCTCCTAGAGCTATCAATATTGTGGTGTTTCTCAGGGCTCATCCCTTCACCCACACACTTCCTGTTATTCATCAATGACCTAAGCTGTACATCTAACCCTTTCCACTCATACTTTGATGACTCCACCCTCCACCTTTCTATTCGCTTCCCTCAGCGTCCATCTCAGCAGTTACTTCAAGAAACAAGGGATGAAGCTATGACACACCTAATGTCCAACTTGGCACATATCTTTGATTGGGGTAAAACTAATCTTGTTGTATTTCATGCATCAAAAACTCAGTTCTTACATCTATCAACCCGATAAAATTTTCTGCAGGAGTACTCTGTAATATTATCAATATCCAGTTCAACCATGCATGATCTTTAAACAAACCTGGTGTTTCATTCTCTCGGGATTTACCTTGGAAAGATCATACTACCTCTCTTGTGAAATCTGCATACAAATGATTAGGTGTGCTAAGCCGACTCCATGCTTTCTTTACCCCTGCACTGTTGTTGACTTTATGTCCGGGTTTTATTCTCCCCTGTGTACAGTACAACTTATATGTGTGGGGAGGCTCCGCACATACAGCTCTTCTCAACAAGGTGGAGTCTAAGGTGTCGTGCTCCCCTCCTTGAAATTCACTTTAATTTATTCTTCTCTGAAGAGAGTTAAATAGTGCTGGGCAGGTGCAAGCAGGGAGTCAAACATAACAACACATTAATTCTAATACTCACAAGTCCCTTTAAGACCGGCGTTACGTAGGTACGTTTCACTACTCAGTTAAGGGGTAGGGATTCTAAGGTACCTGAGAGTGGCTTTGGTCGCCCGGGCAAATACCACACACAACAACACCGTTTTTTCTACACCGAGAAATGACTCCCCGGCTGTCATTTCTCGACGACTTCTTCTAGCCGGGAACATTGAGAGCAATCCAGGACCCACCAACAAATACATATGTCCAACATGCTCAAACCCTATCACGTCAAGCCGACAGACAAAGGGTTCAGTTCAGTGCAATTCCTCGAAGAACTGGACCCATTACACCTGCACAACACTTGCATCCAGAAAACATTACACAAACACCTGGACCTGCTCCTTGTGCTCCTTCCCCCCACCCATCAATCCCCCTTCCAATCCTACTCCTACTTCCTTCACACCTCCACAGCCAAACCCACCGACCCTTCCCACACCATCCAGTCCCCCAGCTCCTCCCATTCCAACCCATCCTAATCCACCTCTACCCTTACCTCCATCACAACCTCCTCCTACCCCTTCCCCTCCACCCACACCACCTCCCCCCCGTGCTGCAGCAGCCAACACACATCACACACACAACATAAACATCCTTCAGTTAAACATAGATGGCATAAACACCAAAAAACATGAACTCACACAATTCATCGAACAGCAGAACATACACATTGCCATCTTACAAGAAACAAAACTACACAGAGCACAGAAAACACCGACATTTCATAACTTCACCACCATTCAACAAGACCGGGCCAACGGCGGCGGCGATGGACTCATCACCCTGGTACACAAATACATCAACTTTGCAGATACCAGTGCACACACAAAGTCCCTTCTCTCCCCACGTGACACCAGAACAGAAATACAATCAATTAAAATACGCACTGGCAACAAGTCACACATAACAATCGCTAACACATACATTCCCCACCAATCGTCCCCCACAGTACCACACAATTACTCTCCACAGATACACCACATCACTAACATACCCAATATCATCCTGGGTGGTGATTTCAACGCCAAGTCGTCAGCCTGGCATGTCAACAACCCTGACACAGACAGAGGGCTGGTACTACAATCCCAGACAGACCACCTTTTCATACTAAACAGTCTAGACCAACATACCCATATCCCACACCAAGCCCTCTTCCTCCCATCATCTCCAGACATCACCTTCTGCTCCCCAAACCTCGCCCGCACTACATCATGGAGAGTGGTCAAAACCCTAGGTTCTGATCACCTCCCAATCATCATCACTACCAAAACCAGAATCACCCCAGCTGGCCACAAACACACATACACTAATTATAAGAGAGCCAACTGGGAGACCATCCCCCTTTGCTGAACTTTTTCAGTGTCTCAGTTATACAGAGAGTAGGCCAGCATGCTCTCCAGTACAAATTTCTCTAACTATCTACACGAAACTACATGCACAGTACTCACTACACTTCCTGTTCAAAATTCAACTAAAATGGCGTCTCATCACCAAGCCTCGGGGTCCCCAAAGGGGGGGGACCATAAATGCCCCCACCATCCGCTCCTCTCCCGGTGACGACTCGAGGTGCCTGGAACCACTGTCTGACTCTCTTCTTCTTCATTTCTGCAACATTCGCCGCCTTTCTTCTAACTTTCGCTCTGTTGAGCACCACCTCTCCTCCTCTAAACCTCACCTTCTTTTTCTAACTGAGGCTCAGCTGTCTGAGGCAACTGACAGCAAACCCTTTTCTGTATCCTCCTACTTTCTCTATACTCATTTCAAAGCCAAAGGTGGCTGTTGTCTATATATACGCAACGACTTATCTTGCTCTCATGTTCCTGAACTCGATTCTTCTGAATTCTCTACACTCTGGCTTCGGCTTTCCTGTCATTCTCTGACTAAATATATCTGTGCTGTTTACTTATCCCCTAATTCTACTGACTATCAAATATTCTTCGACTATCTTACTTCTACGATGGAACACATTCTATCCATTTCTCCTTTCTCTGAAATCTCCATTCTAGGAAATTTCAATGTTCTCCACCACCTTTGGCTCTCCTCTCCTTTCACTGATCCACCTAGTGAACAAGCCTACATCTTTTCTATCCTTAATGACCTAGAGCAGCTTGTACAGCACCCTACCCGTATCCCTGACTGCCTTGGAGAGAGCTCCAACATACTTGACCTCTTCCTCACAACTAATCCTTCTGCTTACTCTATTAATCTTTCTCTCCGTTGGGCTCCTCCGATCATAACCTTATTACCTTAACCTGTCCTATCACTCTGGTACGGCCTGTGGACCCTCCAGGGAAACGTCGTCTGTGGCATTTTGGAGCCACGGACTGGGAGGCCCTCAGGCAGTACTTCTTTGATTTTCCCTGGAATGATTATTGCTTCCATGGCCGTGAGCCATCTGAGTGTGCCTTGCGCATTACGGAGGTTATTCTCTCGGGCATGGAAGCATACATTCCTTTCTCATATCCTTTGACTAACGCAAGAAAGCCTTGGTTTAATCACGCTTGTTCTAATGCTGTCCGCAACAAGGAGAGGGCCTACAAAAGGTACCGGAGCCAACCCACCCCTGAATCACATCATCTTTACGTTTCTACCCGGAATCGTGCTAAGTCTGTTCTTCACTCTACTAAAAATAATTTCATCCATACTAAATGCTCTCAACTCTCCAACTCGAATCCTTCCCGCTCCTTCTGGCACCTTGCCAAAAATCTTTCTAACAACTTTACCTCATCATCCTTCCCTCCTCTTTTCTACTCTGATGGCTCTGTAGCTATTTCTTCTACTGATAAAGCAGATCTCTTCGCACAGACTTTCTCCTCCAATTCCACCTTAGACGATTCCAGTGCTGTTCCTCCATCACTTCCCCCCTCTGACTTCCTCATGGCTGACATTAAAATTTCTTCAGATGATGTATTTTCTGCCATCACTGGCCTCAGTACTAACAAGGCATATGGGCCCTGATGGAGTCCCTCCTGTTGTTCTCAAGAACTGTGCTTCTGTGCTTACACCCTGCCTAGGCAAACTCTTTCGCTTTTGTCTGTCAACTTGTACCTTTCCTTCTTGCTGGAAGTTTGCTCTCATTCAGCCAGTCCCAAAGAAGGGTGACCACTCCCAACCCTCCAACTATCGTCCAATTGCTTTAACGTCCTGTATTTCAAAAGTTTTCGAGTCAATTCTCAATAGAATAATATTAAGGCATCTTTCCTATCACAACCTTCTTTCCGGTCGTCAGTACGGGTTCCGTCAGGGACGCTCCACAGGCGATCTTCTCACCTACCTTTCAGACTCCTGGTCATCCTCCTTTCGGGACTTTGGCGAAAGCTTTGCCATTGCACTTGACATCTCAAAGGCTTTCGATCCAGTCTGGCATAAATCTTTAATTTCCAAACTGCCCTCCTACGGTTTCTATCCTTCCATCTGTGCCTTCATCGCTAGCTTCCTTTCTGGTCGTTCTATAGCCGCTGTTGTAGACGGCCATCGTTCTTCTCCTAGATCTATCAACAGTGGTGTTCCTCAGGGCTCTGTCCTATCACCAACTCTCTTCCTTTTATTCATCAATGATCTTCTAAGCTGTACATCCAATCCTATCCACTTATACGCTGATGACTCCACCCTTCACCTTTCCATTCGGTTCTCGCAACGCCCATCTCAACAGTTACTTCAAGAAACAAGGGATGAGGCTATGGCACACCTAATGTCTGACTTGGCTCGTATCTTTGACTGGGGTAAAAATAATATGGTTGTTTTTAATGCATCTAAGACTCAGTTCTTACACCTATCAACCCGACAAAATCTTCCACAGGTATACCCACTAATGTTTAATAATATTCAGCTTAATCCTGCATCATCCTTGAACATGCTTGGGGTTTCATTAACTCGGGACTTATCTTGGAAAGATCATATTGCATCTCTTGTAAAATCTGCTTCCAAGAGATTGGGTGTGCTAAGCCGACTCCGCTCTCTCTTTACCCCTGCACAAATGTTGACTCTATACAGGGGTTTTATCCGTCCCTGTGTGGAGTACAACTCTCATGTGTGGGGAGGCTCCCCACATACAGCTCTTCTCAATAGGGTGGAGTCAAAGGCTTTTCGTCTCATTAACTCTCCTCCTCTTACTGACTCCCTTCAACCTCTGTCTGTTTGCCGCACTGTTGCATCTTTATCTCTTTTCTATTGCTACTTTAATGGTCACTGCTCCTCTGAACTGTCTGCTTGCATTCCTCCGCCTCTACAATGGGCGCGTAGCACCCGTCTGGCAGCAAACTCTCATCCCTTTTCTGTCCAACTCTCTAATGCAAGAGTTAACCGTTACTCCCACTCTTTCATTTATGCAACAGGTCAACTCTGGAACTGTCTCCCTCTGTCTGTATTTCCTGCTGCCTATGATCTCCAGTCTTTCAAACGCAGTGTGTCCAGGCATCTCAAAATGATCTGATCTTGAATTTGGCTCTCTATTGTATTTTGTTTTTCTCTTGGAGGGAACTGTTACTGCGGGCTCATGGCCTTTGGTTCCTTCTTCCTCGCATTGAAAAAAAAAAAAAAAAAATGAAACAGAACATCTCGAAACACTAAACAGTACACCCAGAACAAACATCAACACCGCTGTGCACACTTTCAATACAGTTATACAAAACGCAGACAAAAGACACATCCCTAGAGGCAACAGAATGAGACACAACCCCTACTTCACACCAGAAATTCAAGGCCTCATCAGACAACGGGACATACTGCGACACTCCCCAACACCCCATACACAAGACACCGTACAACAAATACAAGAACTCAACACTCAAATAAACAATAAAATATCAGAACAGCAAACACTAAACTGGAAAAATTACCTTCAAACACTTGACCACAAAACAAACATCAGCAAACTCTACAAAACACTAAACAGCATCACACTTTCTAACAGCAACACCACACAATCACACGCTGCCATCACAACAACAGACACCATACCGTCAAACAAACAACAAGCAAACACTCTCATCTATCACTTTTCACAAGACAGCCATCTAAACCCCCATCCCAAAGACCAACGTATCATCCGACGTAAGAGACAGTTCCCCACAGACCCAGACTACGCGCCTTTCACTACAACCAGATGAAGCACATCATTAACAACCTCAAGCACTCATCTGTCTGTGGACCAGACAACATAAGCAACATTCACCTTAAACACCTAGGACCACAAGGCATACAAGCACTCACCAAACATATCAAACTACAGCTACTCACACAACATAATACCCAACATCTGGAAGCATGGCAATATCATCACTATCCCTAAACCCAACAAAGACCCCACGTTACCCTCCGCCCCATCACACTCCTCCATCACACCGCCCCATCACACTCCTCTGCACACCCTCTAAAGTCACTGAACAACTGATACTACAACTAGTCACACCTCACATTCCCCTAGCCCAGTCACAACATGGCTTTAGGCCACTACACTCCACAAACACCCTTCTTACAGACCTTACACTGAGAGTTTTTGATGGCATGAATTCAGCTAGGCCACAACACAGAACAATCCTAATCGCACTAGACATTAGCAAAGCTCTTGATGCCATCCCCCACCACAACCTCACAAACAAAATACTCAACACAAACACGCACAATAACACAAAAAGATGGCTGGCAAACTACTTAGTAGGCAGATGTGCACACGTAATATTTGCCGGTCAGTCTTCTAACATCAGAAACTTCACAAACGGCGTCCCTCAAGGATCTGTTTTGTCCCCTACACTCTTTAACCTATACATGCACGACGTACCCACACCCAACACACCACAGATACACATAGCTTCCTATGCAGATGATATAACACTTACATGTACGCACCAAAACGCAAACACAGCTGCACATATCGTTCAACCTAACCTCAGCACACTACACGAATGGTTCACCACAAACAGGCTCAAAATAGCCCCAGCCAAATCTACAGTGACTCTTCTCACAAACTGGACAGCAGAACACAGTCACATACCACACCTCACCATAAACAACACTCCCCTACCACACACACACACACACCCAAAATCCTTGGTGTAACATACAGTACATCAATGTCATTTAAACAACACATCACAAACATTAAAAATAAAATAACACCAAGACTCAATGCCTTGATGTCACTTGCCCATACAACATTCGGACACAACAAAGAAACCACCACCACAGTATACAAACAATACATACGTTCAGTGATGAATTATGCAAGCCCCACCTGGGCTTCTAACCTCACCAAAACACACTACAACACTCTACAGACCATACAGAACAAGGCCCTAAAAATAATCACAGGCTGCACAGCTACTACACCCACAGACCACCTACATCAAGAAACCAAAGTCCTAAAAGTCAAGGATCACCTAGACATGAGAGGCACCCAGTTTCTTGCTGCAGCCTCCACAAACCCACAACATCCACTACAGTACATGGCAGCATATCCACCCACACTAAGGAACATCAAAACAACATCCAGCACACGATACCATACACAAATACTGTCATCTCTCCCCCCTCGCCCACCTCAGACCAGCTTCCAGAAGCATATCCACACTCAGATCACTCGCCGCTCCATTCAGTTACTTAAAGACAACACACAGCTGCATGCACGGCCTCCTGACATCCACCCTTCTGAATCCTATCTTCCTCGTGAGGACAGGGTCCACCTGGCCAGGCTGAGATGTAGGCACTATCCAAGCCTCTTAAGCTACCAGAAGAGGCTGGATGACTCCGTCGCTGATGCCTGTCCAGGATGCAACACAGCACCCCATACTATTAAGCACATTATGGAAGACTGCATTGCACACAATCACCTACGCCAACAACACAACATACATTCTTTGAGAGCTCTGTGGGAAAGCCCGGTCTTGGCCATGGCCTTCCTAAGGGACTCGGGGCTGTTCGGCCAGACTGCCTAGGGAACAACTACTACTACTACTACTACTCTAAATTTAATGTGTTAAATCATGCCACCTTACAACAGTATTTAGCTCTGTAACTAAAATTCATAAAACAAGCAATTAATCGTAAATGTCATACACGCAGCCAGAAAATAACTCCTTTCCACAGTAATCTCAAGTCTTACACAAACTTTAATCGTTAGTCACCACTTCAATATAACTCTTACCCTCGTTAAACTATTATTTCTCGGTTACCAAAAGTTTGATATATATGGTTTAATAACACTTGAATAACACTATAAACATCATTCTGTTATAACACAATATCAGTTTAACATCACTTCATCTCAATAACATTACAGGACTAAGACTATATTTTATTCAATATACCAATGACTTCTTACTACTCTTAATTATGAGAGACACACCTTAACACAACTATCAGCACTAGCTTTATATCTTATTTCAATAAACACACATCCCCCTTAAAATAATTTTTCACTTTACTTTGTCACTGAGCAAAACCAATTGGCTCACTACAATACTCGTCATTTGGCCCGGCCTGTTATAACCTACCGCGGCTCTACAACATAATTCCGATACTTTCTCAGTGTATTTAACTTTATTACTTTTCTCTCCTTTACTTTCTCAGTTCCACTTTTCTTCTGTATTCTCTAACAAAGATGTTTACTCACTGTTACCGTAGAGTACCAGAACATCACTCGTCCCATCGTCATGGTAGGGTGCCCAGGCAGGCCTCTGCTGCCACAAGTTCTTCAAGTTCTCTTGGATGCGCGCCCTCTCTGACTGACTTCCAACCTTCCATCTCTCCCTCAGGAAAAGTACGGGGGCGGAAGTAGGCGTGCACTATTCTCTCAGCGTCCTCAATCGGGTCTGATCTATAACATTTTGAAATAATGTCCATTGTGTAGCACTAATTCACACTAAACACGATTACCTCTTAATTCTGAATCATTGTTCTCTCATCTCATTCATGACAATATAAACAATGAGGGGATAAGGGTATCTATGTGCCTTGCCTTTTCTGTTTGTCATTGTACCTCGTGATTCGGAGTCACTACTTTCTCATCCTGTTCGTGACAGTATAATGATGAGGGTAATTGTGTGCTTCGCCTCTTCCACCTTGTCATTGCTCATTCATCGATTTTCATCGCTCATTCATCGATATCACTTTTCATTATTCACTACTCCGCGGCTTCCGCAACTTCTTCAAGTTTATCAAGGTATCGCAGATACTCGTATTTGTCACGCAATATCTTCCGGTACCCTTTACCCTTCGTTGAAGGTGGGACAATATGATAATCTTCACTGGTTGGTTGTTGTGGTTGTGGTGTGGGTAGTTGTGGTCGGGCGGTGGATGAGTCAGCCGCCTGTGTTGTGTCCCCACTGCATATTGGATATAAGTCGTCATCACCATCATCATTACTGTTGTTATCCTTACCACTGTAGTTATTGCTGCAGCCTCCCTCACTGCGGCAAAGGCTTTTCTTCTCCTTAACTCTCTTCCTCCTTCTGAGTTTCTTCAGCCTCTGTCTCTTTGCTACGCTGTGGCGTCTTTATCTCTTTTCTATCACTACTTCAATGGTCAATGCTCCTCTGAGCTGTCTGCTTGCATTCCTCAATCACTACGGCAGGCGCATGGCACCCGTCTGTCAAAAAACTCTCATCCCTTTTCAGTCCATTTCTCTAATGCGCCAGTTAACCGTTACTCCCAGTCCTTCATGTGGGCAAAAGGTCAGCCCTGTATTTCTTACTACCTATGATCTCCAGCCTTTCAAACGCAGTGTGTCCAGGCATCTCGAAATGAACTGATTTTGAATTTGTCTCTCTGGTATCTTGTTTATTTTTTTCTTGGAGGGAAAAATTTGCTGGCTCCTGGCCTTTGTTCTTTTCTCCCCTGGATTAAAAAAAAAAAAAAAAAAATCCTCTCTATGCATTTAATGACTTCACCCTCTTTTTCTTTCAGTGATGTAATTTGTTGCTTTCCTAGTGCCGTTTTTCTTCCAATCTGTTTTTGACTCTTTCCTTCTTTAATGTTTTGTTTGATCAGATCCATGTTCCTCTTTCTTTTTCTTCTCTCTGTCGGTTGTTGATAAGCTTACTTTTTTCCGCGTTTTTACTCGCATCTCTTTATATATATATATATATATATATATATATATATATATATATATATATATATATATATATATATATATATATATTCCTAGGCTGCTTCCCTCAAAGAAAGGGAGACAGCCGAGACATGACGACACATTTCCAATTCACTCATACAAATACACACATTCATTCGTATCTAAGCCCCAGGGGGAGAAGGGTACCCCTGCCACATCATAATGGACCCATCCCCTTGCCCGCACCTGACCTGATCAACTGATCAGTCCAAATGCGGGAGAATATCCCCTGAGGGCTGCGTCACCATTTAGTCATTCATAGTTTCTCTCCAGTCTTTCCGATCACGCACAGCCACTCTTCCTTGGTCAATAGACGTCCCTCTTTCATCTAACGTTCTCTTCACACTGTCCATCCATCCTATTCGTCTTCCTCTCAGCCTTACACCTTTCACATCAGATCCAGTTATCTTTTTCACTATAGCAGGACAAATCTAAACTTGCGGCTAGGGTGGGGCACGAAGCTCTGTACAGTGTGCCACGTTTTCCATAGCGCGATGCCCCCCCCCCCTCCATTCTCTTTCTCCTTCCTGGGGGAGATGTGCGTCTCCCTGGGGAATTTTGTTTCTCTTATGAGTGACTTTCATTTCTTTATTTTTTTTTATATCTAATTATATTTAAAAATATTTATTATTGTTTTGCATATGTCGCGAGATGACCTCGCTGGTGCGGCGCCACGATTTTTCATTCAATCACTCTCTCCCTCCTTCCTTCCCTCCCTTCCTCCATCCCTCAACACCTCCTCTGGCCTGCCTTCTTCCCCCCCCCCCTTCTCTCTCTCTCTCTCTCTCTCTCTCTCTCTCTCTCTCTCATCTATGGTGGTTTAGGATACATTTTGGTTATTCTCTTTAACATTATATTGTACATATTGTAAATTTGACTTTATTTCCACACCATCAAGGAGGTAAGGACACAAAGGAATGTTACACGAGGCTGGGTTAGTCTGGGTCCGTGTGAGTGTTGCCGCTCACGAGGGTTTAATGTATTATTTTTTCTTTTACTAAGAAATTGGCATATTTTTACTTATATTCCTGCACATTATCTTATAATCATAATTGTGACATTATTACCCACCCCAGAAATACGGTAAAAGCCAATAAAAGTGACTACTTTTTTTTTTTTAGCAACACTGTAAAATATTTATGCCACGTTTCTGTATTGCCGTACAAATATTTCATGCATAATAAGTTTACTGTTCTTTCATTTATTATACACACGTTAACATTGTATTCATATGTGTTTATCGTATTTGTGATGCCTTTTACATACATAGCAGCCGTTTCACATCGCTGGTTTGGGAAACATAGCACCACTGTACAGAGGGTCGTGCCCCACCCTAGCCGCAAGTTTAGATTTGTCCTACCATAATTGCTCATCATCCATCCTCTCCATATGCCCAAACCATCGCAACACACTCTGCTTAACCTGATCAGTTATTTCGCACATTACTCCAGTTCTCCTTCGCACTTTATAATTTCTCACTCGATCCATACGCGTCACTCCACACATACTCCTCAGACACCTCATCTCCATTACATTCAAACTTTTCCTCTCTGCTACACCTATATTCGATGTTTCAGTCCCATATAATGCAGTCGGTATCACAACACCCTCATACAGCCTTCTCTTTACATCCATTCTAAGTGAACGAGTAGACTGTAGCACCAGTCGAGCAGGGCAGTACTCCCAAGGTGGATGGAAAGCTGATGATAGGGAGAGCTGGAGCTCCCGTTTCATCAGCTCTCGGGACTAGGTCCCGACCATCCCCCTTTGCTGAACTTTTTCAGTGTCTCAGTAACACAGAGAGTAGGCAAGCATGCTCTCCAGTACAAGTTTCTCTAACTATCAACACCAAACTACATGCACATTACACACCACACTTCCTTTTCAAAATTTAAAAAGAAAAAATGGCATCAAATAACATTGCCTCGGAGTCCCCAGGGGGGAGGGGACCATAAATGCCCCCACCTTCTGCCCCTCTCCCGGTGACGACTCAAGATGCCTGGAACCACTGCCTGACTCTCTTCTTCTTCATTTCTGCAACATTCGTGGCCTTTCCTCTAACTTTCTCTCTGTTGAGCACCACCTCTCCTCCTCTAAACCTCACCTTCTTTTTCTAACTGAGACTCAGCTGTCTGAGGCAACTGACAAAAGACCCTTTTCTGTATCCTCCTACTTTCTCTATACTTATTTCAAAGCCAAAAGGTGGCTGCTGTGTATATATACGCAACAACTTATCTTGCTTTCTTGTTCCTGAACTTGATTCTTCCGAATTCTCTACACTCTGGCTTCGGCTTTCCTGTCATTCTCTGATTAAATATATCTGTGCTGTTTACTTATCTCCTAATTCTGCTGACTATCAAAAATTCTTTGACTATCTTACTTCTACGATGGAACACATTCTATCCATTTCTCCTTTCTCTGAAATCTCCATTCTAGGAGATTTCAATGTTCACCACCACATTTGGCTCTCCTCTCCTTTCACTGATCCACCTGGTGAACAAGCCTACACCTTTTCTATCCTTAATGACCTAGAGCAGCTTGTACATCACCCTACCCGTATCCCTGATCGCCTTGGAGAGAGTTCCAACATACTTGACCTCTTCCTTACAACTAATTCTTCTGCTTACACTGTTAATCTTTTCTCTCCGTTGGGCTCCTCCGATCACAACCTTATCACCTTAACCTGTCCTATCGCTCCAGTATGGCCTGCGGACCCTCCAAAGAAACGTCGTCTGTGGCACTTTGGAGCTGCGGACTGGGAGGCCCTCAGGCAGTACTTCTTTGATTTTCCCTGGAATGATTATTGCTTTCATGGCTGGCAGCCATCTGGGTGTGCCTTGCACATTACAGAGGTTATTCTTTCAGGCATGGAAACATACATTCCTTTCTCATATCCTTTGACTAATGCACAAAAGCCTTGGTTTAATCATGCTTATTCTAAAGCTGTCCGCAACAAGGAGAGGGCCTATAAAAGGTACCGGAGCCAACCAACCCCTGAATCACATCTTTTATACGTTTCTGCCCGGAATCGTGCTAAGTCTGTTCTTCGCTCTGCTAAAAATAATTTCATCCGTACTAAGTGCTCTCAACTCTCCAACTCGAATTCTTCCCGCTCCTTCTGGCACCTTGCCAAAAACCTTTCTAACAACTTTACCTCATCATCCTTCCCTCCTCTTTTCTACTCTGATGGCTCTGTAGCTATTTCTTCTACTGATAAAGCAGATCTCTTCGCCCAGACTTTCTCCAATTCCACCTTAGACGATTCCGGTGCTGTTCCTCCATCACTTCCCCCCTCTGACTTCTTCATGGCTGACATTAAAATTTCTTCAGCTGATGTATTTTCTGCTGTCACAGGCCTCAATACTAATAGGGCATATGGGCCTGATGGAGTCCCTCCTGTTGTTCTCAAGAACTGTGCTTCTGTGCTTACACCCTGCCTAGGCAAACTCATTCGCCTTTGTCTGTCAACTTGTACCTTTTCTTCTTGCTGGAAGTTTGCTCTCATTCAGCCAGTCCCAAAGAAGGGTGACCATTCCCAACCCTCTAACTATCGTCCAATTGCTTTAACATCCTGTATCTCAAAAGTTTTCGAGTCTGTTCTTAATAGAAAAATTTTAAAGCATCTTTCCTATCACAACCTTCTTTCTGATCGTCAGTATGGGTTCTGTCAGGGACGCTCCACAGGCGATCTTCTCATCTACCTTTCAGACTCCTGGTCATCCTCCTTTCGGAACTTTGGCGAAAGCTTTGCCATTGCACTTGACATCTCAAAGGCTTTCGATCGAGTCTGGCATAAATCTTTAATTTCCAAACTGCCCTCTTACGGTTTCTATCCTTCTTTCTGTGCCTTCATCTCTAACTTCCTTTCTGGTCGTTCTATAGCCGCTGTTGTAGACGGCCATCGTTCTTCTCCTAGATCTATTAACAGTGGTGTTCCTCAGGGCTCTGTCCTATCACCAACTCTCTTCCTTTTATTCATCAATGACCTTCTAAGCTGTACATCTAACCCTATCCACTCATACGCTGATGACTCCACCCTTCACCGTTCCATTCGATTCCCGCAACGTCCATCTCAGCAGTTACATCAACAAACAAGGGATGAGGCTATGGCACACCTAATGTCTGACTTGGCTCATATCTCTGACTGGGGTAAAAATAATATGGTTGTTTTTAATGCATCAAAGACTCAGTTTTTGCAACTCTCAACCCGACAAAATCTTCCACAGGTATACCCACTAATGTTTGATAATATTCAGCTTAATCCTGCATCATCCTTGAACATGCTGGGGTTTCATTTACTCGGGACTTGTCTTGGAAAGATCATATTACATCTCTTGTAAAATCTGCTTCTAAGAGATTGGGTGTACTAAGCCGTCTCCGTTCCTTCTTTACCCCTGCACAATTGTTAACTCTATACAGGGGTTTTATCCGCCCCTGTGTAGAGTACAACTCTCATGTGTGGAGAGGCTCCCCACATACAGCTCTACTCAATAGGGTGGAGTCAAAGGCTTTTCGCCTCATTAACTCTCCTCCTCTTACTGACTACCTTCAACCTTTGTCTCTTTACCGCACTGTTGCATCTTTATCTCTTGTCTATCGCTAGTTCAATGGTCACTGCTCCTCTGAACTGTCTGCATGCATTCCTCCACTCCTACGACGGGCGCGTAGCACCCGTCTAGCAGCAAACTCTCATCCCTTTTCTGTCCAACTCTCTAATGCAAGAGTTAACCGTTACTCCCAGTCCTTCATTTATGCAACAGATCAACTTTGGAACTGTCTCCCTCTGTCTGTATTTCTTACTTCCTATGATCTCCAGTTTTTCAAACGCAGTGTGTCCAGGCATCCGGATATGATCCAATCTTGAATTTGTCTCTCTCTTATATTTTGTTTTTCTCTTGGAAGGGATAGTTTTGCAGGCTCATGGCCTTTGGTTCCTTCTTCCTCCCATAAAAAAAAAAACTTTTTTCATTCCTCCCAGCACCTTTCCTACTTCATTCATTCTAAACTTCACTTCTACATCTATTCTTCCATCCACAGCAACATGTGATCCTAAATACTTAAAACACTCTACCTCCTCAGCAACTCACCATTCAAAACTATTCATCCTCCTACCATCTACCAACCTCGTACACTTCATCACTTTACTCTTATTCTCATTTACTTTCAATTTCCTCCTTTCACACACCCTTCCAACTGTCTCAATCTCTCCTCTGAATCAGCCACCAGTGCAGTATCATCCGCAAACAGCAGCTGCTTCAGATTCCACTCTCTATCATCAACATTCACCAGACTCAAACCTCCACCTAACACTCTCCCATTCACCTCCTTTACAACAACATCCACATAAATATTGAACAACCAAGGAAGCATCACACATCCCTGTTGCAGCCCCACTCTCACGGGAAACCAATCACTCACAGTAATTCCCACTCTTACACACGCTGTACTATTTACATAAACACTTTTAACTCCTTTTAGTAACCTACCATCATGTCCATACAATCTCAAAACAGTCCACAAGGCCTCCCTGTCAGTTCTATCATGCTCTTTCTCTAAATCCATAAACACCCAAAATACATTCTTGCCTTTCGCTAAATACTTTTCACACACCTGTCTCACAGCAAACACGTGACCCATGCATCCCCTCCCTCTCCTAAAGTCACACTGCTCATCGCCAATCATTCCCTCTGTACCCTCTCTAACTCTCTAATCAACACTCTACCATACACCTTCCTGACAACACTCAACAGACTTATACCCCTAAAGCTAGAACATTCATACTTATCACCCTTACCTTAATACTACGGAACCACACAAGCACTTGCCCAGTCAACTGGCACTATACCGTTCACAAAACACACATTCAACAATCTTACTAACCAGTCAACAATAGTCACTCCACCACCTTTCAGGCATTCCACAGCACACCCATCCATACCTGGAGCTTTCCTTGCTTTCATATCCTTTACTCTCTCCTGCACTTCCTCCATTGTTACATATATATATATATATATATATATATATATATATATATATATATATATATATATATATATATATATATATATATATATATATATATATATATATACTGTAGAGAGAGAGAGAGAGAGAGAGACAGACAGACAGACAGACAGACATCAGACAGACAGACAGATAGATAGATATAGATACATATACAATGTTCACAGGGCAAAGCCTCAGTTTCAGAGAATTTTATAACCTAAATAAAGTGGAAAGGAAGAATATGATGTCTAAGGTGACAAATCACATGGAGAAGGATAATAAGCATATGATAGGTGGGCAGTTTGTGAAGATTGGTAAATGAAAAGTAATGGTGAATAGTGGTGATACTGAAGACGTCTAAAGAGGGCATTACAACCGTTTGTTGAATGAGGAGTTTGATTGGGACAGGGAAGGTTTGGAGCCAGGAGATCCGGTGTTTGGCCCCTGACCTTAAATTGACGCTGCTGTTGTAAGTAGAGCAATAGGCATGATGCAGGTGGGGAAGGCAACAAGTGTGTCTGGGTTGACTGGTGAAATGTTGCAAGCCTTAGTAGATACAGGAGTGGGGTTAGTCACTGACTTGATAAATACGATTATAAATGAGTGTGTTGTCCGAGATGATTGGCTGAAGATTGTAATTGTAAATTTGTACAAGGGGAAGGGCGATGCCCTGGAAAGAGGAAATTATAAGGGCAAAAAGTTTCTGGACTAAGCAATGAAAGTAATGGAGAGAGTTCTTGAGGGTCTGATCTGAGAAAGAGTGAATATTTATGAGACGCAGTTTGGGTTTATGCCAGGCAAAGGGACCACTGATGCTATATTCATTGTTCGACTGCTTCAGGAAAAACTTATTGGAAAGATAAGGGAACTGTAGCCTACTTTGTTTTCCTTGATTTGGAGAAGGTCTTTGACAGAGTCCCTAGAGAGGTCGTGAAGTGGTCAATGAGAAAGCTTGGGATCGAGGAGTGGCTGGTCAGGGTGGTTATGGCTATGTATGTGGGTGCTCGCAACCAGGTAAGACTGAATGGAGATTTGAGTGATGAATTTTCCGTGAATGTTGATGTGCATCAAGGGTCAGGCTTGAGACCCTTGTTGTTTAACGTGACACTTGATGACCTCTCACGTGACTTTAGAAATGGACTCCCGTGGGAGATGTATGCTGATTTGTTGATTTCAGAAACTGAAACGGGCAGGTTTAGGAAGAGGAGAGATGGTGTGGGACACAAGGGCATAAGAGTAAATGCATATAAAACAAAATTGATGGTATCTAAGGATGGTGGCGGTAATGTCAAAGAAGAGGGTGAGTGGCCATGTGCGATTTGCCTCAAGGGCGTGGGAAGCAATTCCATCTTGTGCAGTGTTTGTGATAAGTGGGTGCATAAGAGATGTAGTGGTATTGGATGCAGACTGTGAGATCATGCTGATTTCATGTGTGCGGTGAGTCGGGGAAAACGCGTAGAGAATGTCAGGAGTGAAGGATTACTCTTGCTGGTGAGTTTCATGAGTGTGTGGAAGAGTTTTGTTATTTGGGAGCCAAGTTATGTGGTGGAAGTGGGGCTGGATTAAGTATTGGTTGGAAGAGGTTCAGGAAGCTGTTGCCCTTCCTGACATTGAATGGGCTCTCCCTCCGTGCTAAGGGATCTTTGTATGCGGCATGTGTTTGGAGTGTAATGCTATATGGTAGTGAGACCTGGACAGTAAAGGAAGAGGATATTATCAGGCTGAAACGTACAGAAATGACAATGATTAGATGGACGTGCAGTGCATCCCAGAGTGCGAGGCCTGGGGAAGGGGGGAAGAGTTGAGAGGCAGGATGGGACTGGAGAGTATTGGTGTTATGATGAAGGGAGGTAGACTGAGATGGTTTGAGCATGTGGAGAAAATGGGGAATGATAATTGGGTACAAAAAGTGAGAAGTGTTAACTTTAGGGGCAGTGTTAAGAAAGGTAGACCGAAAAAGAACTGGGAAGAGGTCAGTGGGTGTGACCCCAAGGATATGGGGCTGAAGAAGTAATCTGCCAGAGATCGAGCATCATGGAGAGCCGCCATTATGTGACCAAGGCCGACTCATGCAAGCATGTTGGAGTCTTCAAAAACGAAACGAAACGATATATATATATATATATATATATATATATATATATATATATATATATATATATATATATATATATATATATATATATATATATATATATATATATATATATATATATATATATATATATATATATATATATATATATATATACAGTATATATATATATATATATATATATATATATATATATATATATATATATATATATATATATATATATATATATATATATATATATATATATATATATATATATATATCTATATATATATATATATATATATATATATATATATATATATAAGGAACAGAAAAACCAGTACAGTGTGCAGCATGTTTATTGCAACGTTTCGAAGATGACTCCTCATCATCACGTAATCTGAAATAAAACAAAACAATAAGTATTCCTAGCGAACATAGCACGAGTACAAGGCGAAAAACTCAGCAAGATTCGACATAAAATCAATGAAAACATGCATAAAGAAGAACCAGGAACGGGAAAATTACAGGAAAGAAGAAATACAGCTACAACAGAGCATTAAAAACACAGAAGTTCAATTGATTTCTCGTTATTAACAAGGGAGGGATTATATTTAAGTGTTAACAAAGACTCACTGATACAGACTCCCTCTCCAAGGCTCTTGACGACGGAACTGTAAATGAATCTAGACGGATGGGATGATCTTCCTGGAGTGCCTGGAATGGCGCTAAAAGAGGGACTATGCAATGGTCTGCTAGTTTGGATCGATCTTCCCATGTGTTCAAAGATCCGGACCCTGAGTTGGCGCTTTGTTTTGCCAATATACGGTACACTGCATTATAGAAGTGACACTCGTATTTATATACTACAGAGGCCTGTAGCTCTTTGGTGACCAGATCCTTGAAACTGAAAAGACTCCAAACTGGTCGACCAGCTTTAAACACCTGGAAAGATCGATCCGAACTAGCAGACCATTGCATAATCCCTCTTTTAGCGCCATTCGGCAACATGCACTCCAGGATATATATATATATATATATATATATATATATATATATATATATATACATATATATATATATATATACTGTATATATATACACACACACCAGCGATTGTCCGCAAAACTTTTGCGGGATTAACTTCTAGCCTTTCCATCAGAAAATGTTTAAAAATACCATTAACTCTGTGTTCATATCTTTATTGATCCTACTGTGACCATTTCTGACCAAAAAGTTGAAAAAATCATTTTCACATTTTTTCGCGTCACAAATTCCGACAATTTCGCACCGAAGAGTAGTGTGCGATCACCAGAATTTAGTTTGAAATTTTTGTGATATTCCCTGGACTTATCAGGGAGAATTAGATTGATGTGTATTACCGTCCTCGGAAAGAAACGAACAAAAGCACAGAGAGGCACACATACACTGGCTGACTGTTTTATATCTATCTATCTATCCATCGAGAGAGAGAGAGAGAGAGAGAGAGAGAGAGAGAGAGAGAGAGAGAGAGAGAGAGAGAGAGAGAGAGTGTTTGCTATTAAAAATAAGCATCTGAATAAGAAATAGCGTAACAGTAATCTGAAGGAAGAAAATAGCCGGTTTCATAAATCACTTTCGTATAAATAGAAGTAAACTCATTCCATGCCTCCAAATGCAGGTCGTAGAGCACCACTACCCTCCTGACCTCTCAACCACCCCTCTACTGTCATCCTCATGTGTACAGCCACTAGCAACACTGGGTGGCAAGGAAGGGTTAAAACGGATTATCACATTTCAACAAATCATTGCGTTTTTGCAGCGCTAAACATGTACTAATAATATTTGATCTGTTTAATTCCAGATTTATGATAGTGGCACTATAAGCCACTCAGCGTGTGACAGACAGATTGCGCCTTCATGTGCAGGAAAAAACTGGCTTCCAGGCATCACAGTTTGTGATCAGAGAGTTGTACAAGTCTTGTGAAATCTGCCTTCATCATGTCTTCAGGAAACAAGAGTTGAGGTGACTATATCATAGCTGATTAAAGTTCATTACTGTGTTGACTTGGTAGTGAAACAGTTTTTGAGTTAAGTAAACATAAATAAGATTATTCTCATATCTAACCCTGTCAAAATCATCTCTGAAAATGTTGCAAATTAGAAGTTTCACTAACGCAACGGTAGGCACATGATCATGAACAGTTGTTGCGTGTTCGCAACTACTGGCTTTTTCAATACTGTTCGCTGAGCACTTTATTTATTTATTTATTGTGTGTGTGTGTGTGTGTGTGTGTGTGTGTGTGTGTGTGTGTGTGTGTGTGTCAAACCAACGTATCATCAGATTTATACGAAGACTTTGTACGAAAAGAAGCATATATGTTGCTCTTTTTCAGAGGCCTGACTTTGGTTGAAGTACTTGAGGAGCTTGACAGGTGTCCAGAGGAAGTTACGAATCAAGAAACCCAGCATGGGATCATTGTCACAAAAAAAGCAAATGAAAATAACCGTCTTCATTTCCCCTCCTGCTGACGATGAGAATACAGACCAAGACTCGGGAGAAGAGGGCAAATCGGAAACCTTCAAGGGATGCAACTGCTTGCCAATGCAGGTAGTGCTACAGCTGAAGCAACAGAAGATCATGACGCACAGTCTAAAGAAACTTTTACAAGTGCAAGATCTTTATCAGCTGAAACATCTGCCAAGAAAAAGATCAAAATAAGGCAGTGGAATGAAGAGGATTTGCCCAGCAGTGCTTATAGGCCCTCAATTGTTGATCCCCTTATGAACCAAATGAAATATTTCAGCTTTTCCTAGATACTGTTGCAATGCAACAAGTGACCAAAGAAACAGTAAATTCTGTAGTACACAAAGGAAACCACACATTTCAGCTGTTGCATGAGGAAATGAAAGTTTTCATTGGAATATTATTGCTCTCTATTTACCACGCCGCCCCACGCTGTCGACTGTACTAGGAAACCGAGCCAGATGTTTGGAATGAATAAGTAACGAATTCAATGCACAGAAATAGATTTGATGAAATAGTAAGATACTTTCATGCACCTGACAACACTCAGCTATCACCAAATGACAAGTTTGCTGAAGTTCGTCATCTGTTGAAGATTTTAAATGATCGTTTCCTTTGCTATAGAGCAGCTTTTGGGCCGACAGCTATATCTCTCTCGATGAATCAACACCATATTTTGGTTGTAATCCCGCTTAGCAGTTTATACGAGGTAAACCTATACGTTGGGGTTACAAAGCATGGGTAGGAGCTTCACTACTGAGTTACACATATATTGATCTGCACCAAGGTAAATTCCCAGATGCACCAGAAAATGCCTATAAATTATGGCATAGGAGGGGCAGTTGTTTTGAATCTTCTTGACAAACTAAAATTGGAGTATCCCGAAAAGAACTTTTCTATTTTGACAATTTTTTCACCTCCATCAAAGCTGCTAGAAGAAATTGGAGTTGGACGGCATGGAACAACTGGCACTCTCCTCAAAGACAGAACTGAAAAATGTCCTTTCAGCATCTTCAAGCTTTTTTGAGAAACGTCCACGAGCGAACGGGGAACATTACTGCAATAAGAAATCTCGTATGTTAATGGTAAGGTGGAATGGCAATGGAGTTATCGCCATAGAGTTAAATGAACATGGGTTGGGCCCTGTGACAGAAGTAAAGTTCTAGTCAGCAAAAGAGAGAGAGAGAGAGAGAGAGAGAGAGAGAGAGAGAGAGAGAGAGAGAGAGAGAGAGAGAGAGAGAGAAAGTTTGGAATCAATGCCAAATTTGATTAGGAACTATAACTCAAATATGTGGGGGGGGGGGTGCGACAGACTGGATGAGAACATTGCTCAGTACTGTATCCCTATAAGAGGAAAACAATGGAATTTCCCAGTTATTCTGTCTTATCTGATAAAAGTTTGTATGAACAATGCTTGGCTTTTTGCTCGAAAGAGTAACTATAACGATAATTTGTTGGCTTTTGCACGGGCAGTTGTACAATACTGGTTTAAGACATATGGAGTACCGACCATGAACCCAGGGAGACAGTGGGAGTCAGTTGTCAGTAAAACACGTGGAACTGCTGCAAGTTATGATAATATTGGCCACAACATTAATTTTCAAATAGCGATCCAGAAAGTCGACGAAGACGTCGACAATGTAACACACTGTTTATTTGTGCAGCAAGTGCAACATTCCATTGTATCTCGGGTGTTCATTAGAATATCATGAAACGAATCCACAGTAAGTCATATGTAGTTTATATTGTAAGTGATTATTACATTATTAGGTTTTTGTATTAGCTTCTTATCGAAAACAAATTGTATTGTAGATGTGTTCAGTTACTTCTGAATTTGCATAAATTCTACTTCAGGTCAATGGGAAAAACGAATTTTTGGTTGATAAATATATAATCTCAAACCTGTTTCAGTAACCTGTCTGTATGATTTTGTATTTTGTAGTCTAACTGAGCTATGTGCAGCATATATAGTATGTATGTTTGCAAATAATATTTGCATATTTAGTTTAGTGAATTTCTCATTGAAAAGTCCCTGATATCTGGATCAGTTTCTGAATACATTCAAATTCCGGTATACTATTCACATATAGTCCTAGTTGAGCTACTTCTAGTTTATAAGGAGATGCATGTCTTTTCTGCTTTTTTTTTTAATGAATAAAAGAATGACCAGAGAAACATTTCTCACTCTCCAGTAACAACCATAAAATATCTAGTATTCAACACCTGTGTTATATACGAGTATTACTTATCTGTTTCAAGGACAGTTTTTTAAATGTCCATCGTTGAGTTTTCGCAACACAGAATCTGTATTGGATGCCCATGGATGCATTTTCGCAACATATCATTTCTGCACTTACTGAGTAAGAGAAAGACCATTATTAAATTTCAACACTAGATATGTTTTAGCGACGACATATTTTACCAAATATACAAAAATTATTGTGCTTCTACAACTTAAATTTTTTTACCTGCTTAAATGGGATAATACGAGTATTCCTGCATTACTATTCATTTTTCTAAATGCTGACGCATTCTTGTTGGCTTGGGAGACTTTGCAATACTTATCTCAGATATTCACTTGGTTCAGTGCACCCCAAAACTCATTTGTCTGTTGTTTATGTAAGGTATACATCGCAGTTTTAAAAAGTATCATGTCAGAAACGACGAAAATAATGTAAGCCGCCAGAAAATAATTTGAAGTCTGACACGCCGACGAAGGTACGGATTAGCTTCTGGTCAGTATTCCCCTCGTGACCTCCCACTGCCACACCCAGAAGTTGCTTACAAGTTTGTCATGATGGATGGAAGTTCAAGCACATTTCTGGGATACCAAGAGGCAAGGGACACCCAACACATCATCACAGGGGTAATAATCCCATTTCTGAGATAATATATGTTTCTTTCATTGTTTCTTTCATCCATACTTTGTAAAACAATTCCGTCAGATCTCTCTCTCTCTCTCTCTCTCTCTCTCTCTCTGATTTTGCTCCCATATTCCTTTATCTTCAATTTTCACCTTGTGTCCTCTTATACCTTCTGATCCCTCCTACTTCCTTTATTGTTTTTCCTTTTTATTTCCTCATGGACACCCAACACCAACGTCCATCTAATCTTCCACGACGTCTTGGAGTAAAGACCGCAATTGTAGTCTTTCTTGGATATAACTTATGCAGTCACTTGCTTGTTTAGCATCTAGGAAACAGCTTTTGGAAACATGTTCTTATTCATGACTTACTTTCGTGTTGGAAATACAAAAAAGAAGAGAGAGAGAGAGAGAGAGAGAGAGAGAGAGAGAGAGAGAGAGAGAGAGAGAGAGAGAGAGAATAAATGTAGTACATCGGATGTCCGATGCTAGTTAGATCTTATGAGAGTGTTATTAGAATACATGAATAAGACAAGGATAAGTATATTTTTCATGGCTATATATACTTGGGGCCAGTCCCACCAAAACACAAAAAGTTAATGCCGTGCTGTAAGAGTGTGTTGGAATGTGAAGATAATGTGGCCTTCCTTCACTGCAAGACTCGGCACAGCAACTTCTTGTGTCCTGATGACTTTATTCAGGTTGTGTGAATTTTTCGAACTGAAGGCATTAGATGTAGCCTTCAATAACCACTTGTCTTCCAGTGTGTTCTCCTAAACTGAGTACAGTACTCGATTAGAAATAGTAAGATTAAACTGGAAGAAAACGTCACCGCAGTCAGAGGGTTAACCTGAGAGGTAACAGCTATGATGATCAGTGCTTTATCTGTTTTAATGATACAAAATAAGCAAAGCATGTTTGATGACGACATTTATAGAGTTTTAGCGGAGAAATGACGGTTTGAAATAATTTCGGTTTGCCATCATCACGTTAAAAAGCCTTCTATGTATTACATGTCAGACTCAACCTGGACACTTGATGGTTAGCCCGAAATTAGTCAAGTACTTAGCTCAGCAATACACAACTTTTAAATACTTCTGCTAAGTCATTATTTCAAGATAATAGATTTCAAATAATATGAGAGCACAGTAAACTGATGACCAAAAATTTCAGTGCAATATAGAAATATTGAGCAAACAGAAATACCACTTAATAAAGCTTTGAAAATCAGCGTCACAAAAAAAGGAAAACTAAATAATCCTGGATATACAAAATCATGTCGGCGAAGGAAAATCACCAACCCTTCCACTGGCTAAAACTTCTGGCTGACTCAGTGCATCTGTGGATCGCCGATTAATGCCGTATGGAACACTGTTATTTATACAAGTCTATGTTCTATTCATCATACTTATTTCTCCTAGTTACTACGAACCCATTTTGTCCACATGATTTATTCTGGTCTAAAACACTGTTCTTATAATCAGTCTCCGTGACGTCCCATCTTGCCATTTATGTTGCTCTGGAACAACAGTGTTGTACACTCCCTCTGAACAATATATATATTTTTTTTACTCACCACGCCCTTCACTATGGTTATCCTGTCCTCCTTTTCTTCCTTCCCTTTTCTCCCTTAAAACAACCACTTTAACTACTCCCCCTTCCTCCTCTCTTCTTTCCAATGACCATCTCCTCCTCCCTCCCCTCAACAGCCACCACACTCTAACATACGGTACAGTCCCTCATCCCTCCTTCTGCCCGTCCTTATGAGTATTCTGTTTCTACTTCTCTTCCTTGCAGTTGTGTGCCAGCAGAGACGAGGCAGCTCCATCCATTACCTTCCCTCCTTTCCTACCGAGAGAGAGAGAGAGAGAGAGAGAGAGAGAGAGAGAGAGAGATTGCACCAAAATAGATAAATATATACTTGCATACCCAGGAAAACGAACATATATATATATATATATATATATATATATATATATATATATATATATATATATATATATATATATCTATATATATAGTATATTAACGTGTCTGACTCTGGGCAAAGGCTTCAGGGCCTATTCCAAGGCCCAGTAGTCCTATGAGTACACACCTCCCCATGTCGCCACTTCGGCGCTAACACCCACCGTCCATACTGAAAACATGATAGGGCTGTCTCATACAGGACTGATGTTTTAGCGGGGTTATTTTTGTGACTTGTCGGCGGGTCCTCTGGTAGACCAGTAAAGTCTGACTTTATGAAATTCAAATTCCTATACTGTTCCCTGCCCCAGCCGGGATTCAGTCCTGTATGTGCTATACAGAGGCGGGGAGGGCCGTTATGCGCTTGATTAGGTATCCTAGGAGGTGAGGGGTATGTGTTTGATTAGATGGAGGGTCGCAGCAGCATAGAGTTGCCTATGTTTATTAACTGACATACTTTATTTATCTATCACCTAAACCTTTTGAGTTCCATAGCGAGCATCATTTGACTAAATGGTAGCTTCCACCGGTAATATATGGCTTCCTGGGTTACAGGAACCATTTGACTTTTCACTCAATGTACAGTCACCTGAAAGTAGCACTACAGCGAATTAGTGGATGGTGGCGCCTCCATTCACCACTTTTCATCATTATATATATATATATATATATATATATAGTATGATATTTAATCCGAGCGCAGATTAAGAGGTAACCAGCAAACCGCCTTTGTCGGCGAGGCACGAGCGAGGCCATTTAAATCCGAAAGCACTGAAATGTCGCCTTACACCCAAGTGGATGCCTAGAGTATTTTGATGGCTGTCTACCTACCAAGTTTCATGCCTTTACAACAAACTGTCTGGACCGTGGTCCCCATTTGAAGATTTTCGACACGTTGCACTTGGCACGTATCACGTGCCACGTGCACTGCCTGGGTGTAATGAAACCTGTCAAAAACAAATCTTTAAAAATGGGGCTATCCTATGGTGCAAACCACGTAGTGATAGGCCCTGAGTTTGCTGAGATATATATAAGTTTCTCAAAAGCGTTCCGGTCTGGCCGGGTCGGGCCGGGCTGGGTCAGGCCACTCGTATGTGAGAAAATGCCACTACTTATCGAGAGACTCGAGAAGGCCTCGCCCTCGCTTGTAATCAACGTTTCCCCTCAGTAGATTACTTTCGTTTTTTATTGCTTTGCCCAGTTGCTTCATCATTATAATTTAATAGTAAAACCAACTGCGTCATTTCAGTTTTGGGATCATTTATATTGTACTGTATAATTATAATGGTATTGGAATAAATATTAGTATGAAAAACCCTCCATAGCGGTTAATTTTTACCAGAAAAGCCTATGATTGTATTTTCCACACAGTTATTCACTTGTTTGGTTATGAAGTACTTGGTAGCCGTGTGAATGAAAGTAAGGTAGGAACAAGCCATACACACCTAGGATACTATAAATCCAGCCCCTGGCGCCCCTCATACAAATACATGCTCATACACGGCGTATGGAGATCACTCCAGGAATGGTTCATAGCACTTTGATGGTAGTTTGTGGAGGAAGGCGTAGTGGTAGTAAAAGTAGTACTCGTAGTAGTAGTAGAAGGAGGAGGAGGTGGAGAAGAAGGAAGAGGAGGACGAGCAGCAGCAGCAGCAGCAGCAGCAGCACAAGTGTGGTGGCGGTGGTGGTATTGGTGATGTTAGTGGTGGTGAGAACAGAATGATGATTTTTATCTTGAGAGACAAAAGGAACAGTTTACAGTTTAGGTTTTTCATGGAGAAGTTAGTATGCCACAGAGGGTGGATTAGTTTCCAGTGAAGTAAGCATAGCAAAGAAAAAGGCTTAGTTTTTGATAAGTTATTATTCCACAGAGAAACAGTTAAGTTTTTGGTGAAGTTAATATGCCGCAGAAGAGCAATTTAATTTTTTATAAAAAGGTTAGTTTGCATAAGAGGAGCAGTTTTGGTCTTGGTTTAAAAGATACTAAAACTGAGACTGCAAAAGGGAAGGTAAGTCCACAGTTTTCCCAAATTTTTTGTTTACCTTAAGTGGACGGAACGTGCCTAGATTCCGTATAGAGTACTTGATTGCACTTTCTACTGTAGAATTCAGGCTAATCAAAACCAACATCATATACATCTCAAAAAGGACATTTGAAAACTGATAATTTGTCTTCCTGTGTTATATTACGGTCCTTTTTCCTTGTCATGTACTTAGCAACATATGTGAGAGGGAGCGAGCACAGAGTTTTACCCACTTTCTCCCTCCTACCATAATTATATCAGTCTACGGCGGCCTGCCTGGGCCGCTGGCCTCGTCCAGTCGCGTAACACACATTTTTCTGACTGGAGGAAGGCCCACTTCCCTGCCCCTCCATTGTCTCAAGGGAAAAATCGAAGTCTCGTTACGAAGACAGAAAAGCTGAAAGGGAATAGAAGGGTACTGGAAAATGTGGGTTGGTAGAGGGAGGAACGAAAAGACAATTCAATAGGAGAGGAGGGAAATGGATGCGGCTTTAGGAGAAGAAAGAAACGAGAGGATATAGGAAAATGATGAAGAAATCTAGTTGAAATGATATCAAAGAACAGCAAAGGACTCAAAGGAAGTTACTGCGATAGGACGCCAAACATGGGTGGAAATGTTATTAGGTAATGAGAGGAAACGCTTAAAGGGACAAAATGAAGTCTATTAAAATGAACAGGCGCAGAAGTGAATGCGAAAGAGGCATTTCTGTCTGAAGTATATGGGAGTGTCAGCCAGCTAATTAACATAAAAAAAAAAAAAAAAAAAAGATTGTGAAGAATAAGGAGAATTCCGATGAGGCCAAAAGTTTAAATTTAATGGGATGTTTGAAAGCGAATTAGACTGAAAATACTCACTGAGGAAAAAAATGGAAGTTGGAATAAGCAGAAATGCATCAAAGAACACATAAAAGAACGATGGTAAAGAAACAGCTCTTTAGATATATGCCGATAGTTTGCCAGACCAACGGGAAGAAAAACGTTAAGATGAAAAGCTAATATCATTGGAAGAAGAAGGTTTTACTCCCACAGTACGATGTCGTGTTTTTCACTGTATTCTTGACATTTACAAACGACTCTAATTAGTTAAGGAAGTATAGTTCCAAATGCAAGGAATAAGATACAGCTCCAGTAACCTCTTCACTACCTAGGGCACCATACTTAACGGAGGAAGAGATTTGGCAATAGATATAAAGTAAAAAATAAATCGGTATGTAGTAGTCAAGAAATGGAAATGCGTGGGAAAATGGGAATAAACGCCAGTTTCAATATACTTCTGGATAACAGGAAAATTGAAGGGGAAATGGTAAGATGGAAAAGACAGAGAAAACGAACGAGTTGGACAAGGGAAGGGAAAAAAAAGTAAAGGAAAAGAAATGAAAGAAACAAAAGAAAGTGTGAGGGAAGCGAAGAGTAGTGAAGGATGAAGGGACATAAGGAAGTGAAAGAACGTAAGTAAAGAAGAAAATAAAAGGATATGAAGTGAAGGGAAATATCAGGAAGAGAGAGAACGTAAGGTAGGAAAAGAAAGGAAAGGAAAAAAAAAAAAAAAGACATGAACGGAGAGGAAGAATGTGGCTATGAACTAGAGAAAGCTTGGTGAAGGAGAGGAAGGGAATGAAAGGATAGGAAATGGGAGAAGGGCCGAATAGAAGAAATAACGGAGAGGGAAGGAAGGGAAACGAAAAGATGGGAAAGGTACGAAAAAAAAAAAAATGTCAATGAAGAGGAAAGAAAAAATGAGAAAGAAAGAGGAGATGAAAGAAAAAGGAATTGAAGGAAAGAAAAGAGCAGGAATGGGAGAGGGAAAGAATGAAAGGAAAAGAGAGGGATCGGGAGAAAGTAAAATAAAACAAAGTAAAAAAAAAATAAAATAAAAAAAAAGGAAGAGCTCCTACGAACAGAAAATGGGAGAAATGCATGAAGAAAACGCAACTGGAGAGAGAGAGAGAGAGAGAGAGAGAGAGAATTAGTCATTGTTCTTTACCATCGACGTTCTCCTGTTTAGGGTAAAGAGACCTTGATTGTTCCACCACAAGAAGTAGAGAGAGAGAGAGAAGGATGGGAGGGGTGAAGATTTATTTTAGTGTAGAACAGGGATATTTCTTACAGCGTCGTATAGAGAACTCCTATACCGTCAAAGATATCTGGCAATGCTGAAATGAAAGAGGTTCTATATAGCCAAACATTCCGCTGTGAACCACACCAACACTTACTTTTACGATCATGTCTTTGGGATAAAAGTAATGGAAATTCTGCACCGTCATGATATGTAGTGTAAAGCCACCGTATGGAGGTTTTTTACCTTTTCTTAATTTTTCTTTTTTTTTCTTTTTTCTTTCTATTTGTCTGGCACTGGCCCCAAGTTAAGCTACAGTAAGAGAGATTTTTTTTTTTTTTTATAACTTACTACCAAGAGAGAGAGAAAAAAAGCTGAATCTAGGGATTTCCTTTTCAATTTAGGGTTTCTATACAGACGACAAAGTAATTAGGAAATAGTTATGCATTTTCCTAAAAATCTTTGTTTCTAATAAAGGAAAAAATGTCTGAACACCACCGACAAATCTTTTTAAAAATGATGGTCAGTGAAGCAATAATTTCTTTCGCTTTCTTGATGTGCTACCTGCAAACAGTGTTAGGTGAAGGGTCCTTCGCTGGCCTTTCTGAGACTGAGAGATGTGAACTGGTGGAGGGCAGTTTGTGTTAGGTCTTGGCGGCGCTCCTTGGTGTGCCAGTACAAATTCAACCTGGCAGTATAACTCCATGCCATCTCAGGTCGTTTTCTTGTTGATATAGGGATCTTTTGCAGCGACACTTTCTCAGTGATTTATTTTTCAGTACTGCACTTTACTACCCTTTTGTATGTTATCAATGTAATTTATGTCGATATTAAAGCGATGTAAATTATTTACTAGAGAATATTAACATAACGTGGTTAAACTCAGTCGCTAAAGAGAAGGGGCTTCGCAGTCGTCTCTCTCTCTCTCACTCTCTCTCTCCGTATATATATATATATATATATATATATATATATATATATATATATATATATATAACCTAGAAGAGGGTTTTTATTCTCGTTGACACAGGACTCAGCCATCACACTCTGCCCACCTTTCACACTGCATCATATTCACATTATGCCTCCGCTCACACCTCTACCTTCCCTCCCCTTCCTCTCTTACTCTTTCTTCCAGTATCTCGCCTTACTACCTCTACTCTACATTTCTTTCTGCCTCCTCTTTCCTTCCTACACTACACCCTCTGCCTAGTGTCTCTGTGATTACTCCCTGCTTCTTCTCGTGCCTCTGCCTTTCTTCACCCTCTGTCCATTCCTTCCTTTCTTGACCTTTCTTATCAGCTCTCCTCCTTCTGCCGCTATTGCTTTCTTCTTCATCCTCCTCCCTTTTTCCCCTACACTTTCCCCTACATCCGCCACTTCTTCCCTCATCTTTCACAATACTCTCTTTCCACATTCCCCTACCCTTCCTCCCCTTCTCACCTTTACCTCCCTTTGTTTCTTGCATGGGACCTGATGGTTTAGTGGGTAATTAAGGGTAATTAAGGCACTCTAATCGGGCTGAGCCTGGGCATGAATATATCCAAGGGATGGTTGGGGTTTACTGCTCACGTAATGCCACTCTGGGATGAGTGAGGCTGGTTACTTTCATTTTAAATGTCAGGACCAACTTACCTAGCCCCGGACTTCTACTCTCCTCATGGTGCAACATAAGATTGGATGACGATATTTCTTTCCCGTGTGTGTGTGTGTGTGTGTGTGTGTGTGTGTGTGTGTGTGTGTGTGTGTGTGTCTCAAGAACGAAATATGGGGAGCGGTAGGTAAGATGAATGCACTGCCGTGGCAGGGAAGGTAGTGACAGGTGTGCGAAATGTATGGGATTTAGTGGGACAGGGAGAAGTGTTGGTTATGACAGACTCAGGCTGCCATGATGTGTGTGTGTGTGTGTGTGTGTGTAGGTTCTAGCACTCTCAACTCCACCGTACATCTGGCAGCCGCAGCGTACTACACTCAACACAAAGGAAAGTGTCAGCCACGTTTAATCATAATATCAGGCTGTTGTGGTTTTTAGAAATTTTCTCATACCTTCTCTGTTTCCCTACTGTGTACAGGTTTTGCCTTCATCACTCATTTTTTCCCAGGGCTTCAAATTTCCTTAATCTTGCGTAATTTTTCCTTTCAAACACTTTCATCGCAGAGAAGTATGTTGTTAGGTACACATGCATTAGCCTGGTGATCAAAGGATGTATATTATGCCATTACAGATTTATCCACTGAAAAAATGTTGTCTCGGTTTCTCATTTCTTTATAGAAATAACACGTCCTTTTCTATGTCAGGATTATTAAGAGGGACGAGACGATTTTTTTTTTTTTTTTTTTATGGAAGTACATGGTAAGAGAAATAAGAATTAATCTGAATTGTTAACAGCCTACATTCTGTACAACGAGAACAAAAGTTTGAGAAAGTATAAAAACAGAGGGGAAGAATGAAGTAGTGAGAAGGGGGTAAGGAAGAATAAATAAATAAAATGAAGAATTTCACTGAGTAGAACTGAGGCAATGTATACTGTACTAAAATGGTTACTAGGAAGAACGAGTAAAGAAACGGAAGAAAACAGAAAATGTAAAGTTAAAGAGCATAATTAAAAAAAATATATAAGTATTAAAGAATAAGACAGGAAAGAAGAGGAAATCGATCTCAAGAACGAAATATGGAAGATTTGTGAAATGATAATTTGAAAGAAGAATGAATAATATATATAAGACTGATAATAACAGGGTTGAGTTGGACGGACGAAGCAAGGAATAACGAAGTAAAATGGCTCAAAACTAAAAGATACAGTGTCAAAATAGTGAAGAACAGACCATACAGAACTGCTGGGAAGGCGCACACGTTGAGGTAGAACAGAGAAGGCATAGACTAACTAGTAAATGTGAGGGAAGGGTGGCTATACAAAGTAAGAAGTATAAAGAAAAATGCGATGACAGAGAGAGGGGTACTGAAAGGGGTTCCCAGACATCGCGATGAATTATGAACAGATGCGTAAGGGGAATGTGAAGAATGTCTTTGTGTGTGTGTGTGTGTGTGTGTGTGTGTGTGTGTAAGTGTAAGTGTGTGTGTGTGTGTGTGTGTGTGTGTGTGTGTGTGTGTAAGTGTAAGTGTGTGTGTGTGTGTGTGTGTGTGTGTGTGTGTGTGTGTGTGTGTGTGTGTGTGTGTGTGTGTGTGTAAGTGTAAGTGTGTGTGTGTGTGTGTGTGTGTGTGTGTGTGTGTGTGTGTGTGTGTGTGTGAGAGAGAGAGAGAGAGAGAGAGAGAGAGAGAGAGAAGGAAAGGTTAAAGCATAAAGAAATAGACTAATGACAAATATAAAGGAAGTGAAAAGGAGTGGGGGATCGTGTATGAGGTAAAGATAACAAGGAAGAGACCGTACTGGACAACATCGGAAGGGAGAGGGAGCGTGGGAAAATAGAAGAGGAGAGGGATGGAAACAGAAATGGAAAATGTAGAGAGAGGGCAAGTCTTACGAGTGGAAGGGTTGGGGTAAATGAGGTAAATAGGAGAGAGGGGGATAGGAGCATACAAGACTGGTAAGAGGGAAAGAGTAGAGAAAACAGGAGGAAAATGTGAAGATGGAAGAAGAGACAGGGGAATACACTAAAGATGGAGACTCGGATGGAGGGAAGACTGCGAAAAGGGAGAGAGGGAGGAAAGAAATGAGAGCGATATACGATGATGTAGGGGTGAGGGAGGGACGCACACAAAGACGGAGAAATAGAAAGGGAGGAGAGAAGGAGGGGTAGCCACAGGGACCTCAGAAAAAGAGCAGCAAAGGGTGGGTAAGAGTTAACGATGCTTGAAACACATGTCATCCGTTGTGGTGGTTAATGTGTGGAAAAACCTAGTGATGCTGCCTTGCTGGGGCTAAAACCAGGTAAATTGCCTTGGTTACACTCACTCACTACTTTTATGACCTTCAAGATTTCTGGGTGCTGGAGGCATTTATTTTTAATGGGATTTATATTTACCTTGTACTTGTGGCAGACTTTACTGTCTCTCTTATTTGTGTTATGATTAAACAGAGCTTTAAAATGCTACTGTACAGTAGAATACTTATGACAGTTCTCACAAATTTGTGCATCATACCCCACAAACCACACTTACTTTGCCACATCTCACAGTTACAGTTCACAGTCTCATTGCACACTATAACAGGTTGCACTGTCACACCTGGTAGTTACTCATCAAAGCCAGGCTTCGTAGACCCATACCCCACATTGTCACACCTACAAGTCACACTTCACATAGTCCAACCCCACATCGTTGAAAATCACAGTTGCACCTCAAAGTCACACTCCTCATCGCATTACTCAACATTATACCGCTTCACAGGCACACTTCACGCTGCCGCACTCAGAAGCCCGCAGCACATTACCAGTGCCATATTTTCCGTCTCTTGCCCAGACTTTGCCAACAGCCTGTCTGTGCTGAGGGCAAGTGGCTGCTGTGAATAGGCATTTCTTTTAGTACCAGTGTGTGTTTGTTAATTAGTAGCGCCTACATTACATAAAAGCATAAACTATAGGAGTATTATCTTTCTGACTGTTAATAACAGAAAAGAAAAGATCCAAGTCCAGCTGTATCTGCATGTAATGTTAAATTTTTGTTCATAACAATAATCCTAATACTTTCAATTATTCGGGTATTACTGTAATTCATTTTTAACTGCTACAGTAAGTGACAATTAACCACAACAGTTCTTTGTGACTAAAATGTGAAGTACACATTTTTGTAATTCGTGGCACGAAGATTTTAATCTCCCCTTGTCCATTATAATCACTTTTTGGGACAGCTTATAAAAAGTTTTAGCACAGCGAAATACAGTTTGGCGAAATGTAACAAATGGAAAACGTATTTACAGACACATGTGTCACGGATGATAAATGTTGAAAATTTAAGCCAGGTAATAGGACAATGAACAGTAATGTTTCTAATCTCACGAAAAAAAGCCAAAAAAAAAAAAAAAGTCTATAGTACTGCTCGCTGTCTTGTTCTCGCCCTCTCGTTTCTGCTTTAGTATCCAGTTCTCAAATTTTCAAAACTAAAGAGAAAGCAGTTTAAACCATGTTACGGCCAAATTACCAATAATGAACCTCTGATTGTGTGTGGTTTATGTATTTATGCAACTCTCTCTCTCTCTCTCTCTCTCTCTCTCTCTCTCTCTCTCTCTCTCTCTCTCTCTCTCTCTCTAACAAATGGGGCACAGAGTTAGCCATGCAGTAGCTACGAGTGATTACATTTAGAGGCCCCGGGTGACCAGACAGAGAGGTGTTCGTCGTAAATCCACATTCGGTCGTGACTCCGGATATTATATAGTATTGTTGCCGCGCCGAGTGATCTTTTAAGAGTCCCCTGGGAAATTGGTCGTGTTTTGTGGCCTCCATCATACCAGCATCTTGACGCCTCCAGAGATTTATTAGGACAGTTGATGTATGCTTAATTGTTACTTTAAACTGTGCCTCCTTCATTCACTCGCCCACCAAAACGACTAAACTGCACACGATTTAAAACTTGTAGTAAAACGGAATTGTAAACCTTCAGTTTTTCTGCTGTTTACGTCAGCAGAGGCACATGTACCTCGTTGTCAGTGATATCCGAGAAATGAATTACGAGTCTTAGTTGTGAGTAGTTAATTACCAGACACTTTTACTGCTGAATTTCCTGTGAGTTCAAACAAGCTAAAGATAAGAAAGATAGCCTGTTTTAGTTAGCTTCTCATGGCTTTTACTTTTGCTACGATCAAACGATTTCAGGTTGGGAGAGATTTTGGGGATTGATGATGTTAAATACACAACCTACCTGCACTGGGTAATTCAGTGATATACTTGAGTGCTGACACTGTTACAACTAGACTGGATGGCGGAGAGAGAGAGAGAGAGAGAGAGAGAGAGAGAGAGAGAGACTAGATATAATTCAATTGCAGCATATTCTAGGAGTGAGTGTGACTTAAAAAAACTGCTTATATACGTTAATGCCCCTCGTGCTGTCGATAGGTTTTAAGCCAATGGTTTCTTCTTTACAAACCTTCGGGGCATACAGTATTAATGAAGACGGCCACTGACTCTCTCTGATTATACAGAGAAGTCGCGTCTGGGGGGTACGACTAAGTGTCGGGAGATAGTGATGTGGTTGTGCCGGGCCGTTGAGGGGGTAGTAGTGTGGCTGTGAGGAAGGAAGGAGACACGAGAGAAGAGGGTAGTTAAGTAGACACACGGAGTAGAGGAAGAGAGATTCATAGTTACTGGGACACATAGACCAACGGAAGTGAGTTTCCCTGTGTTGTATATATCCTTCCTTCTTCCTGACCTTCCGTTACTTAAGAGAAAGATGGGTCGTGCGTCGACGGAAGAGAGAATAGAGGAGAGTAGCTATATATATATATATATATATATATATATATATATATATATATATATATATATATCTATATATATATATATATATATATATATATATATATATATATATACAGACGAAAAGATGAAAATTTTAGATAAATAGATACAGAGACCAGAGGAGTTGCACATACAGGTTACTTTAAAGAAATTTACACACATACACGAAAAGGAATTGCGGACAGTTAGGTTACAATAGTTCAGAGACCACAGAGACCCTACAGTTCCTTCGAGACCTTTATGATTTAATCGCAATGGAGAGAGAGAGAGAGAGAGAGAGAGAGAGAGATGTAGGTAAAAAGAGTACAGTAGTTACGGACAGTGAGTAACAAAAATATGTTATTTAATAACTAGGGTTGATGAATAAACTATGACTAATTCATAATTATAATCACCTACTGTTTAACGCAAGATCCGTTATTAGTATGTACTTCATTCTTGTCGCTTTAAGATTGTAAGGTGAATCGGTCGGTTTATCTATCAATCTTGCGTGATGTCATAGCAAGGTATCTCATCTCGGCGGTCGCGACGAAAACGGTCGTGGTCTGTTTGATATAGAAGACTTCACACCACATTTTTCTTAGATATTTATATATTATGCTTACTACATCTCCCAAAATCTCTGGTATATTGTTTGTACATCATTTTCTTATCGTGATGGTTTGTATCAGTGATATGCAAAAGCATATAACGGCATATTTGGCAAAATACATCACTAAGAAAAAAGCGCAACGAAATGCCAAAGGTGGCAAGGAATATGACATGAAACTCCCCTCCACTTGACCCAGTTGACTGACTTGACTGTAATCAGTCCTTCATTCCATCCTACTTCAGCCAGGCTTAACTCCTTCACTCTAAATGCCTCCCCTTGAATCCCATTAAACAATTTCATTCGACGTAGAACAAACAGCTCTAGTAGAGAAAGAGTTAATGAAGCCCGCATCCAATTACTCCAGCTCGAAAAATCTCTCCAAAAATAATTAAATCGTCTGTTGGTAGCAATGATGGAATATGAAATACATCATCTGACTGAAGGTGTTAATACTTCATATTTGCTGCTATCAAACCATCATTGTACCTATGTGATATACCGTGTGTGATAAGAACATAATCGTGGCACTGTGCGTGCAAATGCCAAGCCCACAAGGTGATCCGCCTACCATTTATTACCCTACCACCACCTGCACCTTCTGGAATTATTGTAATCACACACACACACACACACACACACACACACACACACCGGATGCAGTAGTCATCACACGCCTTTATCAACACAGCGGCCGGTTAGATGGTACTGTGCCTGTACACTGGTCAGGGAAAGCACTACATAGGCTATACAGAGTCGACCGTAAAGTGCACTGTGTTTTGTGTTTGTAGGGACGACTCCATCTACTGGAGTAAGGAGTGCATGCAAGTAGGCATGCTGGATGCTTCAGTAAACTTCTATGTAACTAAGTAATATGATGAATGGAAGTATAAAAGTAGGCGCTATAAAGCACGGCAAGTGTGATGGGATGCTGAAAATAATGGAAGTATAAAGTAGGCCCTATAAAGCAAGGCGAGGGTAATGGAAAGCTGAAAATGAGACAAGGAGACACTGGTAAGGCTAACTGAGGCCTCCCTGCAACAGGCTACAACTGGGTTATGCAGTATACGAGTATGCATCATACTGTGCAAGCATCCCTGCTACACATTACAATTGGGTTTTGTAATCTGTGCACCACACTGCACAAGTGTCCCTGCAGCACACTACAACTGGATTGTGCAATATATGCACCACACAGTGCAAGCATCCCTGCAAGACATCACAACTGGGTTATGTAATATAATGCACCACACTGTAGGCTACAAGCGTTCCGGGGGTATCATAAGCTTTCTTTTATGGACGTTTAAATTCTGAATGCAGTACATTAGCCTGAATGCATGTTACTTTGTAGGTATTAGATTTTTTCTCTGTATATCATATTTAAAGGGAAGTGGTCGATGAGTGCTTAGTGAATTGGTCTGCTGTTCGAAATGACGCGACTTTGAAGCCAGACAGGAAAGGTGAACAGTTTCATGACCTGAATTTTGCTGAAACACTCTTTGTTGATCATCCGAAGCCCTACCCACATGTTACAAAAATATCCTCGTTAACACCATTAAGCGAATCAGGAATGGGATAGCCCGTATGCCTTTAGGATGGACAGTGGATGTTTGTGACATGTGAAGGTGTACACACGTAGAACTGCTGGATTTCAGAAAACAGAATGTTAAATCTATGCCAAGAGTCAGACATATAAAAATGCATCAATGTTACAAATATTAATATGAAAGCACGACTGTGAATGCTGGAACAATTACAAAGTTACAAGATGCGAGAACTTCAGGGCCCTTCAATTAATATTCTTGGTGTGTTTTGTGTGTGTTAGAGGTCGGTTGTGTGTGATGCGGTGTGATGTGATGCAGTGTGGTGTGGTGTTGCTTTGCTAAGGCCGCTTAAGTTAATAGGAGTGAAATACCTCGCGCATGAATTTCGTTAATGAGAGACGGACGGACCGAACCATTCCTAGATACACTCGTACATTTTAAAAATTTACAATACCAAACAAAAAGGGTTCATCATTTAAAGTACTAAAAAACACATATGAAAAGGACATGTTAGCCACAATATAATGTGGAGATATGAAGTGCAGGAAACGCTGATAAAATTTTCGTAAAATAGTTCCGCGTAAAACTTTACCCATATACACTGGCGCACTCTCTTTCACTCAGAGCCAGTGTAACAGATATACAGAACACAGCCAGCCACATGCACACCCACCACGGTTATGAAACTGTGGCGGAGTGCGGTGTGGGAGGGTGTGTGCAAGGGGTGGAGGGGAAGAATCTGTGGAGAAGTGTGAGGGAGAGTTTGTGAAGGTGTGAGTGGTATATGAGGTGGAGTGTGAGGGGATGTATGAGGAGGAAAGTTATTTGTGGATATGGAAGGAGAAAGTGTGTGTGTGTGTGTGTGTGTGTGTGTGTGTGTGTGTGTGTGTGTGTGTGTGTGTGTGTGTGTGTGTGTGTGTGTGTTGGAATGATTCTGTGTTTGGATAAGTAAAGACGAGTGTGTATATATGGATGTGGAAGGGGGGAAGAGTATGGGAATGTGAGTATAGGAATGATGTGTGTGTGTGGGGGGGGGGTACGAGGTGTATGTTCGTGTGGTTACTCCAGCAAATGCCACGTTCTCCATCGTTCACAGTGACCCCGTTCCTGTGTTGATATAAACTGGAGCAGTTGCATACACACGAGTGTTTGTATACTTCTCTGGACGACGTGGGAGATTTCGTAATGGCATCTTCCTCGACGATTCATTACACGTTTAAAATCTTAATATTCTCAGTATGTTACTTGTAGCTTTAATATATCCACGTTGCCTAAGCAATTATCTAAGAGGATTTTAAGGTGTAATCTGCGAAGTAAATCGCCTTGGAAGAGATATTGCAAACTATCTTAAGCAAGCAAGTATACAACCCTAAGAAATATCCATGGGTGATATTGGTTGTACTCCCAGTTTAGTGTTTTTTCCTTTGATTTCAGGATTTTATCAACCACACTGAAAAATGGTATACCAGGTAAGATGATGATGATGATGACAAGGTTATCGAATCCAATACACTGATCTAACCAAGTCAGCAATGTAGGATTTCGCACACCACCCAGCTAATCTAAATTTGTAGACTGAAGTCCTTATTAAGGCACTGATTCAGAAGCAGCCGCGTTAGTATTCAATTAACTTTTCATGGTTTCTGCCTTTTAGTAATTATATTCAACATAATGCAGTTCTATTGCTGTGGCATTAATTAAAGCCTAAGAGTTGGTAAGTGATGTTTCCGCCTGTTCGTCTTTGGGTGGTAGTGGCTTTGAAGGTTTCGTAACACATCTTTATAACTGATTAATTCTGCACCACATTGTACCTCACTATCCCTTTGTATATCATTAAAGCAAGCTACATGCTGCTTCAAAAAGTGTTAAAACTTGCCATGGAGTAGCGTTTCTAATGGGTCAGCTGCAAAGACTTAAATAGTCTCCACCTTTCTTTTCTGCTTTAAAGACAATTTCGTAGCCATATGAAGCAAATGCAAGAAAATTTTTTAAAGTATATACTTACAAAAAATAACGAACATTTTTGGAGGACCGTCTGTGTAGTTATTAAAACGAATTAAGTATTATATTAAGTTGTAACATGTAAAATCAACAGGTAAGAAAAAAATGTTACGAAGCCTCGTATGTAATTTATAATTCAGCCGTGGGAGCGGTTTACCCCGGTGAGGTTATGTAGCGGTGCTACTGACACACCTTTAAGCACTTGGCTGGGTTCTTAACAAACTGATCTGCCATACTCTCTTTACTGTGATGGCATGATGGGTCAATGTGGAATATTTACAAACATTCTTTCAGTTCTGAGAAAAGCCTTGGAAACATCATTGTCTTGTGACATGGTGCTTAAACATTTATATGCCAAATAGAAGCACAACCTGAATGAATGCAATCCATGCCCTTCTAAAGGAAACTTACCAAAACAAAGCTGAAATCAAGAATCAACCAGTGTGAAATGCTTAGACACATAATTTAAAAGACTGGAGGTCATAGGCAGTGGTAAAACAAACAGAGGGAGTCAATTCCAGAGCAGAGCAATTATGGAAGGGTTGTTGAAAGGAGTGTGGTAGCTCGAGAAGTATTAGCCTGCTCAGTGTCTGAGGGAAAAAGAGTATAACAGAAATATGGTCGACAAGGTCAGAGAGCTTGCAGGGAGGCAGCCAAGAGAGCATGCAGGAATGGAGGACAGGAGTGCATAGGAAGTACAGATAACAGGAGGCCTGTTTTCCCATGACTAGGTTATCTTTCGAAAAAGGAGCTATTTCTACTAAGGTCTAGCCAACGTGTAAGGGAAAGGACAGAAAAGAAAAAGGTTAACAAAACATTTTTTTTCGAGAAAAAGGTTCTCGGTTGCTTGTTGAGGAAGAGAATTTTGAATGCACAAATTATAGATGTGGAATCACATACTTTTGGGCAGACAACTACGCCTATTGGTAAGAGATGAACAAGTCAGTGAGTATTTTGACTGTAGGATGGTTTGGAAACAGGGTAAGTGATAATGTCTCCTTTGCTGTTTAATATGTATATGGATGAAGTTGTTATTGAATAGTCCAGGGCTGTCTGACGGAGCAAACCCATCAACCGCAAGTAAGCAACTACCCTTGCAGGACCGCCCCGGGCAGGGAATCGATGATCCTTTACGGCAGGCAGCGCCTCGCCACAGAGAAAGGGAAAGAAGAGTGTGGAGGATTGGTTCCCAGATTGACGCCATATTTGCTTCTTTCCATCCAGTCAACAGAGGTACCATATAAAGCTCCACATCACCCTGTTATTTGGTGATGTGGTTACCATTCAGTGTAATAAACGATTACCTGAGTTTAAGGGAACCATTAGGCTTCCCATTTGTCACATGAAGTGGAAATATGAGTAATGAAAGTGACAGGAAGGATGGTAAAAATAGTAAGAGAGGTGGGGAGACAGAAAAAGAATGATAGAGGTGAAGGAGGAAGTAAGCAGCACTACATCAAGTTAGTGGATGATGGTCGCGAAGCGGATGAAGAAATTAGGGAAGTGAATAAAACAAAGGCTGAAATTCAGACATGCAGTTTATATCTTAGATACAGATGATGCTGAGCTGCCTCTGAATTAGTATAATTAGGATGCATGGAACGCATGGAAATAAGAAAACAAATGTAGAAATGAAACTAATCGAATTATTATAAGAAAACCAAGGGAGAGATGAAAGGATAAAGTGAGAAGTAATATAGAAAAGTGATGATAGAAAAGCTTAAAGTATAAGTGGTGGGTCATTGATGTGATAACTGTCCACCTTTCCTCGGCTCCTCTTGCAGTATTGAAAGGCACTTCTAGAGTGTGTGTGTGTGTGTGTGTGTGTGTGTGTGTGTGTAATTTGTGTTTACCAGTAACAACTGACTTAATAAGCCAAGGTGGAAAATGAATCTCGTTACCCTGGCGTTTGAAGTGGAGGGATAGCGCTGTGGCTCATAGCAAGTGTAGTAATTAGCATATTAATGTGAGAAAATGACACGGTAGATGGAAGTGGCAACGGTAACCCCCCCCCCCTCTCTCTCTCTCTCTCTCTCTCTCTATCTCGTCCTTAAGTAAATGTCTCGAATCCAGATCAAAGTTCACAGATCAGGATCGGCATTACGGGGATCAAGAATTGTCTGCGATAAGTAAGAAACGGAGTGGAATCAGCTGGATAGTCAGGGACAGGAACTTCCCCGCCATAGTAACATGTCAGTGTCATAACTGATCAGGTATTAAGTGGAAAGATCTTAACTGATCCTGACTATAAACAGACACAGATACGGTGCATACCAGTTACAAACACGTCGCATACACAATGTATCACAGGTCAGAGTACTCACTTGACAACCGATGACTCCTATAAAAGCACTCCCCTGCACACCACCTGCACAACCATCAACTATACATAGATGGAAGGATTAGAGTTAATGCTCATCGACAACACGAGGGTCATTTAGGCAGCCAATCTACCCTCTCTATGCCACAGGTTTTCCCTGGAATACGACATATAAAGAGTTTACATCCTGATCCCCAGTTGTACTGCTAGGTCAACAGGGAAATAGTGAAAACAAGCTTTATCTGAGAGTCTGGCCGGCCTTGGAATCGAACTCAAATAATTCCAGTTGCAGGCTGGATATGCTAACTTCATTATAGATCTGCCGTATGTTGATACTGATTCACAAACTTATGATCAAAGTCTCTCGTAACACCAATTTTAGTTTGCAGGAAGAACAAGAGGCATGTAATATTTTGCATTCTTCTCCCCCTTTCCTTGCTACAAAAGGTAAATAATAATAGTAACAATAATAATAATAATAATAATAATAATAATAATAATATTGATGATGATGATCATGATGATAATGATAATAATATAATAATAATATTAATAATAATAAATAATAATAATAATAATTATAATAATAATAATAATTATAATAATATTAATTATTATTATTATGATTATACTACTACTACTACTACTAATCCATTCATGCACTCATCATCAATCCCATGTCGCCCCATGAAGAGAGCATAATCCGACTGGACCACCTTAAATACCCACTAAACCACCAAGAGCCATAATTTGGTGAGCTTCAAGGATGGTGACAGAGTTTGGCTATACAATCCTCAGTGGAGGAAGGGACAGTCACCGAAGCTGCCGAGCCCGTGGAATGGGCCCCACAATGTGATGGACTGCCTGTCTGATGTAACATGCCGAATTTGAGGAGGTAGTAAGGCTCACCCAAAGGTGGTACATGTGAATCGTCTGTGAATTTGAGGAGGTAGTAAGGCTCACCCAAAAGTGGTACATGTGAATCGTCTGTGGAAGTACCAAGGGCCAGGACAGTACAGCTGGGATGTCTCCCAGGAATCGTGCTCGCCCTCAGCCGATGATGTTGAGGAGGAGCAAGGAGCTGAAGAACAAGAGGATGGCGACAGTTTCCCTGGGGAAGAAGTGGATCAGGAAGAGGACCAATTCAGGAGGAGTGGACTGTGTAGATGAGTAGGGACATCATCGGATGCGGTAAAGGAGCAGACCGGAGAAGTTGAAGGACTGTCTTGTGTATAATTAAGTTTAGTTTGGATTAACCCCTAACCACCGGCTGACGTGTGTATAGCCATCATGATTAAGGGCGCGGAGCGCCGCTGACTGACAGGATATACCGCAAGCACCTTCCCGCCACCCTTTGAACTCGCAACCATTTTCTGTGACAACCATAGGGTAGGTAGGTACTCATGGTACCGCACTGATGCATGGCTCAGTCTGTATACTGCACTGCTGGAGTGTGAAGTGATCTCTTTCTTATCCTCCTCATCTGATTCCGTCCCTTCATGTACGGGGCCAATTGCATCACAGACCCCCGAGAAAGTTCTACCTTTACTTCCAGGGAAAGGGCTCAGTGACTGAGCAGGTGTGTGGGAAATTGTAAGTAGTAAACAGGTATGCACTTTTTTTTTTATACATACCTGAAATGTAAGATATGTTATATCTAGTAAATGTTATTGTCACGGGGTTTTTAAAATAAATGCAATTATTAAATGATAATGTTCAATAATACTGAACAGCAGGAACAAGAATTGTCTTGCTAAATCAAGCAATGATTACTGTATGCCGGCTTGCTTCGCCGATTCTCTCAGAACGAGAATTTATAAACTTTCTCAACAGTACACAGCAGAGACTAATTACTCACAATTGCTGTTTATTAGTACTGTTAGCCTCTGGAGAAAGTAACTTCACCCCTGACAATAAATACTATTAATGATATCAGGTTCTTGCTGATGCGTTAACTCCTAGAAGGCACAACGGATTTTAAGCTTAATACAACAAGACTGGCCTAAGTACCAGTTATGAATAGCAAAGCGTTTATGCAAGCTAGGAGCTAATAAAGAAATAAGCTTAGTATGGAGAAATGAAACACGAGTTTACATTACGTTAAGCTCGAGAAAAAGAACTGTTAAATTTATTGATTACAAAGAAATAAATTTAACGTTACATTTCAAAATGAATTCAAAATAAAGAGATCACACTCACTCGCTCACTCAGAAGCTAAACTCTTAAACCTAGGAAAATACGAAAAGGAAATACTGGTCAGAGAGTGGACTAAGCAGATGACTGGGTGTCGTCACTGAGGAAGAACACTGCACTCGCTGTCTCTCGCCAATCATGGCGGCGGTGGGAACTAGGTGTCATTACTGAGGAAGAACACTGCCACACACAACCTGCCTCTGTGGCGCTCGAATCTTGACTGACTAACTCGTGGGAAAGAAGGGAGTGCTATGGCCGCATTTCTGACAGCTAGAATGAGCGAATTGCGCCCAAAACAAATCGCTCAGAGGGAGCGCTAATGTCTTGCACAAAGACGATCACTTATGGCAGTGAAAAATTGATTTGAAAAGACTCCCGACTGAATGAGTGGTTAACTGGGATTCCACTAAAGTTCGCGGTTTCCCACAAAAGCCAATGTCACTAGCCGACTCGTGACATTACGCCCCATGAAAAGCAAATCTTTTTTTTCTTCAGAAAAAAAGATTTCAATATACCTATATATAAATCCTAACTCAGCCACACAAGATTCACACTGTGGTGTGTGTGCTATCCTGGTACAGGAGAAAGTCGCAGTCGCCAGTGAGCGAAAAAACCTCACATTTATGTTAATAGAGGCAAGCTTGAGGGAAAAAACTCCGTGACGACGGTGAAAATCCTGTACTCAGGTCAAACTGAGCGAAAGTTTGCTACATTTACACTGACAACTAATTGTTGTGTTGCGTGGTGTATGTGATACACAGTGTTGGAGTGACAGTTGTAGTGTAACTGTACCTACGTGTAAAATGATAGAGTAAATAGTAATAATATGGCGACGACGAAGGCAGAGGAGAAGAGGCGGCAGCGTGCGGCAGACGATCAGCTGGCCTGCACAGCAAAAGTGCTACACCCATCGCTGTACCTGCAAAATCAATTAAGGTGGAGTATCAAAAGTGTCAATGAGACAAAAATTCTTATTACATTACAATTACTCTCTCTGCCTAGCTACGAAAGGTACGCTCTAGCTGAAAAATACGAGTGACAGCCTAAGCTTCGTACATTCGAGATCGCCATTAATTTATTAGGTACATTATTAACCAGGAAACGTAGTCCCTGGACGCCATTGGTCTCGAGGACTCATGTAGTTTACTGGTTAAACTTAACTCTACACTTACGATTAGTGTCGGCAAGTTGAGAATCCTTATGCAAACTCGGGCTCGTGTGTCCTCAGACACAGCCTCGGACTGCACACGGGTCCTCAACCTCCCCCTTAACCTAGTGCCTATATTAATATCGGGCAACTGAAAATCCTTACGCAAACTCGGGCTCGTGTGTCCGCAGACACTGCCTCGGGTCGCCTCTGCGGGGTTCTATCTCGAACTTCCCCCTTAACCTACAGTACTTATATTAATATCAGGGAGCTGAGAATCCTTGTGCAAACTCGGGCTCGTGTGTCCGCAGACACAGCCTCGGACTGCACACGGGTCCTCAAACTTCCCCCCTTTAGCCTAGAGTACACATGTATATACAATATCGGGGCAGCTGAGAATCATTACGCAAACTCAGGCTCGTGTGTCCGCAGACAGCCTCGGGTCGCCTCTGCGGGTTCTCAAACTTTCCCTCCTTAAACTACGGTACATATGTATGTAAAGGCCCTGGACATGATGTGTCCTGTGGGGCCAATGTGCGACACGTCAGGTCTGCAACAACTTCACCACTACCCTGTCTCTCAACTGCTTCAGAGATTATGGGTGTGGTTACAAACGGTGCAGGAAGGACGTGTCCCTGACTGGTGTTACGTGGACACACATTGCAGGAACGCAGAAAACTATCTATGTCTCGTCCCATCCCTGGCCAGAAAAAGTCAGCTCGGATACGGCCCTGGGTCTTCCTTTTGCCCATGTGACCTCCTGAGGCTGAACAATGACCCCATTCTAACACTGCTAGGCGGTACTTGGCGGGAACAACAAACTGCAGTCGAACCTCGCCTTCGGGTGTTCGTGACTCACGGTAGAGCCGTCCTTGTTTGTGAAGGAACTTGGCTCGACCTCCCCGTGAATACTTTATCACTCGACCCTTTTGTTTCTTCCGCACGGCAGCAAGTGTCAGGTCAGAATGTTGTTCTTGGACAACAATTTGGCTACACATCAGATCTTGCTGTGATTCAATGGTCACTGGGGTGACAGTCTAGAGCCTCAGCCATGGCTCGTGTTACTGTAGCCGAAGTCTGAGTAGCGTCATCTTCGGTGTAACTATCCTTGACACCAGGAATATTGCCTATGATTAGGTCAAGTAAAGGTTCTGGTATGACAACTGCGAGTGTCGTACCAGTATAAAATGGAGATGCCACCTGGATACGTGCCTCAGGGAACAATCTCACTGATCCATCTATAAGGTTAGTTTGGATCTGTTGACCTGTGTACTGCTCAGGCCGAACTAGACTCTGCTTGACAGAGCAACCTGAGGACCCGTTGTCTCTCAGGACCTTCACAGGGATGTCTCCCACTAACCCTGGCTGAACAAGGAAGGTACTGTCACCTCTGGGAGGGCCTGTGGAGGAAGCAGCTAGCCACTCATGAGGCTGCTGAATAATTGATGCGGCAAACATTGTGCCTTGTGAATTAGATACTTGAGGGGTTGTACTCACTGCCTGTGGAGATGGAACATTGGCCATCTGTGGAGGGGGTTTCACTGTCACAGTGGGACTAGTGAGCTGTGGGTGAGTACCCGTACTGGTAGGGACGTGACCACCATGCTGCTGCTGAGGAATGAAGGCTGCATTCTCCTCCTGCCTCCTATTCACTTGAGCTGGTGGTGAAAAGGCCAGTCCCAACGGTTGGTTGCGTGGCTGATACTGCTGCTGGTTAGGGTACCTGTTGTACCGCTTCCAGGCAGGCTGCTGTGTATTTTGCCCCTGGTCCTTCTGCGGTTTGCTTGGACCTTGGCCATTACTCTGAGAACAGCCTTGTTGCTGGGGTTCAGTCTGAGACGGTTTCCCAGGTTTATCAGGTTTCCTGTTCCAGGTATGCTGCTTGCGAGTTTGATACCCATATGCAGTGAAATATGCATCAGCCTTCTTCACCATTTGGCTGGCATCTCTTACCTGGCAGATCTTAAGTTGAGCCATAAGTTCAGTAGGCCACGACTTTTCTAGCTGCATGCACAGCATAAGGTCAATTATCCCCTCACGCGTGGAAGGAGTTTCATCTTTCTCCATCCACTCATTTAAGTAAGCAGTAAGCCGGTCAAGAAACTGAACAGCAGTCTCTTTATCCTGTAAACGTGCCCGCATGAACTGACTCTTGGCGTCATCAACTGTGAGACGAGAGCGGCCTTCATCATGTCATACGTGAGATTGTCTCCACGAATTCTGTGGAGAATATCGAGGGCAGGGCCCTCAAACAGGCTAAGAAACTGAAGCCGCTTAGCTGCATCATCCAGTTGGTAAAGTTGAGCCATGTCTTCAAAATGAGCTATGTATGGCTCGATTCGCACGCCTTCTTTGTATGGGGGAAGCTTGATGTGTGGGGTCGCCATAACATGGGCAGGGAGAACGCTCATGGAGCTTGGACCAAATGCACCAGACGTGTCTGAAGCCAAGGAATCTCGCTTGAGCTTCAACATTTCAAATTCGTGTTTTTCGCATGCTTCTCACTCGGCACGTTCATGTTCTCGTTGTTCACGCTCGTATTCACGTTCTCTCTCACGTTGTTCTAACTCATATTGATGTTCTCTCTCGCGTTGTTCTCATGTTGACATTGTTGTTGCTCTTGTTCTAACTCGAGTTCGCGCGTTTCTGCTCATGTTCACGCTGTTGTCACTCTTGTTCTAACTCGAGTTCGCGCTGTTTCTCTCGTGTTCACGCTGTTGTCGCTCGTATTCGCGCTCCTTCTCGCGTTCCTCACGCTGAATTCGATGCTCTTCACGAGCGCTGCTGTTCGTAATTAAACCGAGAGAGGACGAACTCCTTAATTTCAGTTCGGTCCGTAAGACCCATATCTTTGGCTTCCTGTACATAGATGCTGGTCGACATGATGCTAACTCAATCTAATAAACTAGCGACTCAGTACTGACTGCGATTTTTTTTTTTTTTTTTTTGCAAAGAGATGTGAATAATCAAAAATAAAGAATATAGGCACAGGTTAGTGGTGACCAGTTTTATCTAATTAAACTGGTAAAGAAAGAAAATTAAACAAACAACTGACTGTCAAAACTATTATGTAAATTATTAAAAATGAATCAATAATCACCAGTAAGGCAGTGCCTATAGACTTTAATGATAAATACCTAAATATGAACGAGTGAGTATTATCTCGTGAATAGCTTTAGAGCTAGGAGTTAATATCCTGGAATGAGGTCGCCAATTGTCACGGGGTTTTTAAAATGAATGCAATTATTAAATGATAATGTTCAATAATACTGAACAGCAGGAACAAGAATTGTCTTTGCTAAATCAAGCAATGATTACTTTATGCCGACTTGCTTCGCCGATTCTCTCAGAACGAGAATTTATAAACTTTCTCAACAGTACACAGCAGAGACTAATTACTCACAATTGCTGTTTATTAGTACTGTTAGCCTCTGGAGAAAGTAACTTCACCCCTGACAATAAATAACTAATACTATTAATGATATCAGGTTCTTGCTGATGCATTAACTCCAGGAAGGCACAACGGATTTTAAGCTTAATACAACAAGACTGGCCTAAGTACCAGTTATGAATAGCAAAGCGTTTATGCAAGCTAGGAGCTAATAGAGAAATAAGCTTAGTATGGAGAAATGAAACACGAGTTTACATTACATTAAGCTCGAGAAAAAGAACAGTTATATTTATTGATTACAAAGAAATAAATTTAACGTTACATTTCAAAATGAATTCAAAATAAAGAGATCACACTCACTCGCTCACTCAGAAGCTAAACTCTTAAACCTAGGAAAATACGAAAAGGAAATACTGGTCAGAGAGTGGACTAAGCGGATGAGTGGGTGTCGTCACTGAGGAAGAACACTGCACTCGCTGTCTCTCGCCAATCACGGCGGCGGTGGGAACTAGGTGTCGTTACTGAGGAAGAACACTGCCACACACAACCTGCCTCTGTGGCGCTCGAATCTTGACTGACTAACTCGTGGGAAAGAAGGGAGCGCTATGGCCGCATTTCTGACGGCTAGAATGAGCGAAACGCGTCCAAAACAAATCGCTCAGCGGGAGCGCTAATGTCTTGCACAAAGACGATCGCTTATGGCAGTGAAAAATTGATTTGAAAAGACTCCCGACCGAATGAGCGGTTAACTGAACGATAACTGGTATTCCACTAGAGTTCGCGGTTTCCCACAAAAGCCAATGTCACTAGCCGACTCGTGACAGTTATGATGTAAGTGTTTTATGATAAGTTTTAAAAGTGCATTGCAATAAGTGTTACTGTTTATGGTTATTTGTGACACAATGATCGGAAATACTTTGAGTAACCCTATCTAGTACAATGAAAGAAAACCAAAAGTGCATTGGAGAGAAAGAAAATGAGCTGGTTGGCTGTAACTAATTTTTTTCCCCTCATTCCTCAGAAATAATGTTGAGTATGTGAGCATATGTATTTGCGATGTGAAGTACAAAAAATGCAGGTTGTGTATAACATTAGTAATATTTTCATGTTGCCCCTGATTAGTACAAATTAGTCACAATTTCTGTATAATCACCTAATACTGAACCATACTGCATGAAACAGCTAGAGCATTTACTTCTCAAAGTGCAAAACTGTGCAATTACCCAGAATCATAGTGTCAGATACAATTATAAGTGCCGTAGTAGAGGGAAATTGTTATAATTGATGCAAAAAGTGAGTACATAAAGTAAAGCGCTATTCTTTTCCCATACATCTACTGGGCATAGTGGCGCTATGAAATGGGCAGAAAACCCATGGGAAGCCACATGGAAGGGGTGATGACTCATCCTTACGACGTTGAATAAAGAAAAGTCGAAAAAATTATTGGAATATTCCGAGAGGCAGGGCAGTGTTACGATCACCACTCTGGTCAGTGCTGCCAACACTAGCCAACGAGTCCAAGGTCACTGACAGTGGTGCACAACCGGAGTAGCCTGCCAAAACACGGAAAACTAGGTCATCTTTAACTTATCCATACTCATTGATGGGACCACCTGGAGACCTCGGGATACTTTCATTTCAAAGAGGAATAGTTGATGAGTCTTATGTATAATAATTTTTTTCTGTAGCTATAAGAGTTTGAAGTAAGTGTATTTTTCCCAAAATTTCAGACATTCCCCGTAAGGAGGAATGGTCGATGCCAGAAAACCCCCGGTGGATGAGGGTTGAGGATTATGCTTGTAAATATTGTGTAGTTTTGTCGGGACAGCAAAATGACTAGGAAGGGTATAGTGTTAGGAAGCAAGATTGTTAGTTGTTGTAGTGGAGAGTTTCTGTTGGTTCTCGCAGTTTCAGTTACGAGTCAGAGTTCCCAGAAAGCCTGCTGCTGTGAGCTGAGGTATTTTAGAAAGTTATGCATTAATTTTTTATTCTCTTTCTCTATAATGTTTTATTTAGGTGACTGATTGTTATATTATGAAATTCAAGCTCAGTTTGTATGCTAAAGAATTTAGAGAGTTACATACTGTAAGAAAACTCTGGAATATTTTGATGTCTTCAATTTGGGAACTGTTGTATGTGGCAGATCATTCGAGTATCATGCAGTGTTATAAAAGGATGAGAGGGAGAACAGAGTAGTTTCAGTCAGTTTTAATTGTACTTGTGGCCTTGTGAAGTTAGTGTAGCTCTGGAGCTGTGAAGCAGACAGTGTAATTATTTGGAATATAATGACAACGAACGTGAGAATCCTGTGTTATTGTGCCTGAGTTGATCTTGTGTAAGGATCTGCTGTTGTACACCGAAACGCTGACCCTAAGAAGAACAATTTAATGGGTGACGTCCTTCCAATATTAGATCTTTTCCATGTGACGTCACAAGCCATGTGACTTTTGATTATGACGCCACACTGGACAGCATATTGTAGGACGTCTAGAGAGAGAGAACTGCAGACTCCACAATGGTATTCCACTGTTGTGCCTTCGGCTGTAAGACAAGAGAGAAAACTGGAAGTGGGGTAAACTTCTACCTGTTTCTAGCCAATGAGGAAAGGCAACAGAAGTGGATAGCTGCCATGAAGAGGGAGAATTGGCCGCCGGCGGCCTACATCCGGCTCTGTAGCAGGCATTTCATATCATGTGAGTCGATGATTTGTGAATGGATACGGGCATATTTATCATTCTTAGCAGTTGCAGATGTAATGGGATATCCTAATTATGTTAATGTCACAGAGTACAAGACCCACATGGCCATGTGTGTGCATGGGAAAAGAGGGGGAGGGTCTGTGTGACAGGCCTTGTTTTGGTATTATTCCAGTTTCTCCCAAACGAAATTGGACATAAACTATATGCTCTATAGCAGTGATGATCAGAAATGTTAGATGCGCAAGTAAAACTGATTAGATTACAAGTTAGGTCATACTTAAGATAAAGTTAGGTTAGGTAAGGATAGGTTAAACCCTAAATTTTTAATTTTTTAAATATTTTTCAGTACGATTCAATTGAAACCGATATCTGTGTCATGATGGATCATTTTAACAGTTGTTCAGCATAGGACAGTGTTCATCATTTCAGTATAAAACTGTTATATACCACACTGAGTCTGTTATATATCACTGTGAGTCTGTGGACTAACCTATGCTTTAATTACAACTGAAGCATAATTACTAGTACAACTGTGTATAATTTTCTATTTTATTTAGAAATGTATGTTGCTCCAATGAAAACTAAACTGCCAATATACAGTATGCTTCAGTTAAATATGCATTTTTCACTGAGTTCAGAAATACTTTAATTACAAATGAGAAGAGAAATACTGTTCTTCTTTCAACAGCCGTTTGTATTTTTTTTTTTTTTTTACTAGATATGTACTAAGACTTCTTTTAACGTAAAATGTAATATCATTAAAGCTATACTGCTGAAGACTTTTAGTTTTATGTTGTGGTATTCATCAGCATGAAATAGATGACTATTGCCAGACGCCTTAATCCCGTAAGGGGAGGCCACAAACAAATCGCCTCCCTGTCGCCCTGTGCCCCACCATTTCATTGTCCTCCTCTCAGCTCAGACCACCCTCTTTCATATACCTCTCCACCCCATCCCTCCATCTCATCCTTGGCCTCCCCCTCCTTCTTCCCCCTCCACCTCACTTACATACACTCTCCTTGTCAGTCTCTCGATCTCCATCCTCACCACATGTCCAAACCACCTCAGTGTGTTTCTCCTAGCGCTTCCTATCACATCCACATCCACACCACTAAGCTCTTTCACTTCCTCATTTTTCAGTCTGTCTCTCCGTGTGACTGCACTTGCTCCTCTCAAATATCTCATTTCCACTACTTTCACTCTTGAATTTTGTCCCTCCAGCAGAGTTCAAGCTTCATTTCCATACTTTAGATGGGTATCACAATACTGTCATGTAGTAGCTTATTCACTTCCATGCTCACTTCCCTGTTTCTTATCACTGCTTTCAAGGAACCAGCAACCTTTCCTCCCTGTTGCACCCTTTCAAGCATTTCACCCTGTAAGCTTCCATCTTTACTCATCACACTACCCAAGTACTTAAACGCACTCACATATTCCATTTCCTCCTCATCTATCCTCACTGTACATTCACTGACTTCACTTCTCTCGAAGATCATAACTTTACGCTTCCCTAAATTCACCTTTATATTCCGTTTCTTACACACTCTCCCAAACTTATCCACCAAGCCTTGCAGCTCCCCTTCGTCTTCACTTAACAACACAGTATCATCTGCAAACAACAGTACAGGTAGTTTCCAAACACTGCCCTCTCTCACTAAGGGCACTCCAACATCCACTGCCCTACCTTGTATCTCTTTTATAACCCCATCCTTATGTAGACTGAGCAACCATGGAGACATGACACATCCCTGTTTCAACCTAACCTTCGACGAGAAAAATTCACTCATTTCACTATCCACGCACACTGCAGTCTTAGCACCCTCATACATACTCTTCACGGCCTTCAACAACTTCCCATCTACTCCATATATTCTTAATACTTTCCACAATCCTTGTCTATCCACCCTGTCATATGCTTTCTCCAAATCCATGAAGGCCGCATACAACTTCTTACCTTTCTCTAGAAACTTTTCCACTAAAGATCTAAGAATAAATATGTGATCTACACAACCTCTTCCCTTCCTAAAACCTCCCTCTTCTTCTCCAACCAATTCCTCTCTCATTTCCTTAACTCTGTCAATAAGTATCCTACTGTATGCTTTTCCTATTACACTAAGAAGAAAAATGTCCCTACGATTAACACACACTTCTTTTTCCCCTTTTCCTTTGTACAAGGGAATAATTATACCTGACTTCCAATCCTCCAGGACTCTCCCTTCCTCCCAGGCCAATCAGCACATCTTCCGCATCAATTTTACTACTATCTCTCCCCCATGCTTCAGCATTTCACTACACACTCCATCATTTCCTGGGGCTCTCTCCAATTTAACTTTCTTCATTGCTTCCACAACTTCTGTCCTACTGATTTTTTCCTCTCTTCTCACATCCCTCCTTCTCCCAGCCATTCCCCAGCCACTTATACTTGCATTACTTTCATTATCCATGTTTAACAGTTCCTTAAAGTGTTCTCTCCATCTGCTTACTTTTCCCCCCTTCTCTATTAGTAATCTACCATTATTATCTTTCACTCCCCAGCTAACTTCTTTGGCACCTTAATTTAAATTTGTGCCAATGTTTTTTTCGATTGTAATATAAAAGTTTACTTCAACAGTAATATTGACAGGTTTGGCAAATATTACCAATTATGCTTTGTAATTAAAAGTATTTTAAACATATATTGGCTGTGTGTATGTATCTAGGCCTATAATTGCTGAAATTTCCAAAATACCAGTAAGAATTTATTTTTGGTAAATTTCCAGAATTACACCCAGCTCACACTGAAGCTTAAAATATTCATTTTTCAATATTTGCTATGATTAATGTGAATCTTATAACCATTTCTGTGGCAAATTACTTTTTTTTTTTTTTATAGCAAACCAAACTAACCCAACCAATCTAACCTAACCTAACCTAACCTAACCTAGGACATAACTTGAAGATTAAGAAGAGAAGATAACTGCAGTAGGCCAATAGGCCCATGCTAGACTGCTCACACAGGAGTGTGACCAATATACCCTGCCTGCAATAGCCCATGCAAGCCCATGCTAGGCAGCTCCCACAAGAGTGTGACTAATCTACTCTTCCTTCAATAGCCTATGCAGGCCCATGCTAGGCAGCTTTCACAAAAGTGTGACTACAAGAATGACAACTTTTATATGCAACCAATACCTGGCATATGCTTATCTAGCCTATGCTTGAAACTTTCTAAAGAAAGGACAGCAACTTCATCACTGGGAAACCTATTCCATTCATCAATTACTCGATTCCCAGTCAGTGTAGACAATCCCTCCCCCCATGGCCCCACGTCAATATTTTACTGATTACTAGGACGATTTACATGTACACTATGTCAATTCCAGCGAGATAATTACACATATTTACCTTGAGGGATGCCCCGGTGAACTTTGATGGGGTGTTCACCAAATAGTGATAGACATCGTCCTATCTTAGGTCTGGTTTCGGTCCCCAGTACCTGAAAATGGTGAATTTCTCCCTAGATATGGTGTAAGCATCCAGCCTCAAACACTTTATCTTGTTCCTGTACAGATCTTGGTGGCGTTGATCCAGATTTCTGCATATATCAGACCGTTCAATCTCTGACAGCCCTGTCTGGACAGCCATTACTGCGAGGAGTTTGCTGTCCAATATGGAGTCATAAGCAAAACCACGTGATTTCAGTGACATCACTGGAAAATGTCTATACTGAACCACTGCTGTAGGGGCCTGTGACAGTGTGGGATAAGGATGTAGCAATATAATTAGACACTGTTTAAAGATTCCAGAATCCATGATATTCTTCCTAAGAACCAAATTCAGGTGGTCCCATAATTCAAAATAATAACAGTAGGATATAGAAAGAAGATACATCCAGAATTCTTCATCATGTTTTACTAGGAAAATAAACTCGAATATAAAATACGTAGAAATGACTAGTAACACATACAGCAGCAGGGAGGGGGGGGGGCTGTGTTTGGCACCGTTGTAATGGGATAGAAAAGTAAGGGAGAGGAGGAACAGAAAGTGAGGGGGAAGAGGGTATGGCACGAATGAGGGAGGTGAGAGGAGAGATATAAAATTAGGGAGACGATGGTAAAGGATGAGGGGAGGAGAGGAAGGTGAAAAAGAGAGGGGAGATGAGAATAAGGGAGAGAAGTGATAGAGAGTTAGGGAGAGGAGTATGAAGGACGGAAGTGGAAAGGAGGGTGGAGAGAGGGCATTAATGGGTGAGGGAAGAAGGAAGTGTAGCACAGGATAAGGGAAAAGGTGAAGATAAGGAAAGCGGGAGTATTGGAGAATGCATAAATGGAGGGAGAGGGTAAGGTTGTTTGAGGGAACGGAGAAAGCACAGGATATGTGCCAGGTAACGTGAGGAGAGGGGATAGTACTGAGGAATGAAGTGAGTATTATTGGGTGAGAATGAACAGGTGCACTGAAAGGGAAAAACTGGGGAAGGAGGAGGTATGGTGACGGGGAGGAGATGGAAAGGCTGGGTAAGGGAGGAGAAAGGGAACGGGGGAATGACGCGTGAAGGAGGGGAGACCAGTGGGAAGGGTGAGGAAGGAGAAAGGGAAGGGGGTAGAGTCGACTGATGGATAATGGGTAAGGCAGGGTGACCGAGGCAGTGGTAGTCTCGTATATTGAGTGACTTTGGAGATTTAGTAACAATTCTTTCCTCAGCCATTTATAAACCACATTAAACCAAATCTCTAATTATATTACCGATACCAACTGAATGTTAAAAAGCCGACACTAACACGCAACCGAATATTAACGTGTAAAGTGCTAAGTAAAACAATGAAAATGAGATGCTACTAAGTCTCCCACGCCAACGACAATACGGCGGTGAGTCCTAACCTGAGTAACTGCACCATCACGAGGGTGTGGATGGGATACTGTTACTGGGGAGAGGCAGATTACCACAAGGATGTGACTGAGAATACTTTTACAAACATGCTTCAACTATTAATCTGAAAATATTGGGGTGACTGGGAATAAACTATCGGGTGAGGCTGGGAGCTTTACTAAAATGTGAAGTTGGGAGTATTATTAGTGTGTGACCGGGAAGAATGCTAAGTTGTATATTAAGGGTGTTTCTAAGAGTATTACAAGTGTGTGAGGGAGAATATCATTAGAGCCTCACTGGAATCTTTACTATAGGATGTGACTGGGTATATTACCAAGGATGGATCAGAGTATTACTACAGGGTGATGCTGGGGATATCGCTAGGATATGGTTGAGGAGATGAAGTACATAATTAAAGTCTCATTCAGCAATTATTATGACATAGTATAACACGAACTGTAACAAACATCTTTCGTTCTCTTATTAAAAAATCTTCTCTCCGCACAGGAGAGAAACAAACACACCAAATGCACACATATTACATTACTATTCACAAACAAGTAGTAAGATGTGTAGAGTTCATTATTTTACTGATATGTGCACTCGTTCCATCACTATACTCACAGCATTGCATACTCGAATGCTCACCATACACAACAGATCACACTGTTTATAACACAGATCACTTTACAAGGCATCTTTTATATCTATACACGACTGTTACTGCCAGTAACAAAATTATTATCACGTTCAAGGAGGGTAGCTATGTGCAGTGGATAGGTGTTGATTTCACGGTACCGTTATATAGGAATTACATTGTGTGTGTGTGTGTGTGTGTGTGTGTGTGTGTGTGTGTGTGAAGATACAAAATCCTCCAAATCCTCCGCCAACACTTGACTCTCGTTAGGTATGAATAACTACGTTGAACCGAAACTTGTGCTCTCACATCAGTATCAACATGTGAGTATAATTTTACCGTAAATAGGTTGCACAGTTGTCACTGCTATGAATGTCCAGGTTTAGCCAAACCTTCGATATTCACGTCATTGTCAATATGTGCGTATAATTTTTCCGTCACACCAAGTACGTAATTGTTTTATCGCTGGTAAAACTGCTAGTACATACTGCTGCGTGGTGGCTGGCCAGGGTGAGAGAAGTGGCACTCAACACGTATTTTATCATCAGCACATTGCTGCAGGCTACTGTGCGTGAGGAATCTGTCGGAGGGGACTACCTGTGCATACGGCTCATACGAGTGCTCTGAGACGGCATCACAGGGCCTATCATAGTGGTTCGCCCCTCCCTTATTATCATACTGGGGGACCCTGGTGCACGTCCTAAGCCCCGCCCCCTGCGTCCATGGCTCCCCCAGGTCAAGATCTGGTGGTGGAGAGGCTGGCGGAGGAGGCAGGATGGCAGCCCAGTTGACCTGCACCCCAGGAGACTGATAATTATTTGAGTGGCAGCAGGATGTGTGTGATGGTGATGGGGCCAGTAGGGCCGTGGTGGCGTATGGTTCGGTAGTGTGATTGGGCCGCAGCATCCTTGGCTCTGCGTACTCGATAACCAACTGATCCTGCTTGAGGAGACGTGATGATGATAAGCTGGAATCCTTATCACTGTCAGACGGCCGCCATACCTTGTAGTCACTGTACATATTGACGGAAGGGTCCTGGTACAATGGGGGTGCATGAGACGGGCTGGCTGGTGGTGCCTTGTGTCGTACCTCCCACAAGTACCACACTGTACCAAGCACCAGTATCAGCACCAGCGGAATCAGCAAGTACGCCAACCATACTGCCTGTGGTGGGGCGTAAAGCACCTCCCCTGCTGCTACTGCCCTACCCAACCCCTGCCCCTCCACCACTACAGGAGCGCTTAAAGGTCCCGCTCCAGCACTTGTCAGCGCCGCCACACGCACAGTATATATGTGTCCAGGAATTAAATCACGAGTTTCCAGGTAAGATGAATCAACTGTCTTGGTAACCTGACTACCGTTGTAGCTGAGTGTGATCATGTACCCTATCACCTCCCCCTGCGCCTCCTCAGCACTAATGCCCGACCACTCGATCCGCACTGAACCCTCCTCTTGCCTCGTTACTCGCACGTTACCTGGCGCAGTCAATGGCACTGGAAAGACAAGAGTGAACACTTTAAATTAAGGTTAGGTTGTAACAGTGTAACTCAAGTCCTATCTATCTATCCGTATCAGTTTATCTATCTAGGCTATAACTATCAGTTTTTTTTTTTACTCTTTATTCTTATCCGTTTGTATAGTATAACTATAAGTCCTATCTGTTTTTTCTACCTATTATTATCTGTTTGTTTATCTATCTGTTCCTATCAGTTTGTTTATATATAAATCTACATGTTTATCGGTCTATCTACATGAGTGCTTACTCGTACTTATCTTTTTACTTATGAGATTAGCTGCTTCTGTACATATGGTATTGACAGAACCAGGGATACATAGTTTACTTTATGACTACTGGCATCCAACACATACGCCAACTTTGTGGTGCTTGATCTAAGGTGTAAAACATAACACAATAGTCGATGTACCTTGTCATCAATGAAGCAATAACACTGTTCCTTATATAATTAGCATCAAACAACATTGCTAGATTATGTTACCATTCAATACCTAAAAACAGCCCACATGTCTCTGATATATCAAGTACTACCAGGTTTGACTTATTTGGTTTTATTCTACTACCTCCAGAATATTATACTCAACCTACGAATCATCTCTCTAAATGAAAGGGTCGATGAAGGCTACATCTAAGTCCTCCAAATTGATAAATCTCTCATAAACCGAACTCACTCGTCAAAAGGTACCCATCACCATCAACATGACTTATTTTTTCCTACCCAAGGATAGAGTAAGGGAAGATGCAGAAGCAGAAAATAGGAAGTACAAACTGGTAGAAAAAAAAAATGGTAGTGAAAATCTTTATTTTTCCTACAATCCCAAACCTGGAAGAAACCCAAGGTCATATTAGGCTACACTTGGCAATGGAGGCTTCATAACTGCACTATTTTCTGAGCGATGTATCGTGCGTATTTCACCCAGACATTCTCCTTTATGTAACTGACAATATTTTCTTCTTGACACCGAATACATCAGTAAGGTTTAGGACAATAAAAAGGTGCAATTAGCAAAATAAGTTGCTAATGAAGAAGTGCTACGAAACTTCCTACGCAGGCAGTAATACGGCCTATAATTTACTGTCTTTGGGTGTGGTATGTATATAATATGCAAAATAAATTGCTAGGGAGGATGTGCTACGAAGCAATCATACAAAGCAATCATGGGCCCCAAAACGTACCGTCCTCGGGTGTGGTGAGGTGATATGAGTTGGATGGTGTGCCCTCGATGTTGCGCCAGAAGGGTACGATAAAGAAGGTGTAGGGAGTGTTGGGGTGCAGGTTGTGGAGGTGATAGGTGGACGAGGTGCCCAGGATGGTAGCCACCTCCACACTGTCGCCCTCCACCATCCAGAACACCAGCAACCCCTCAACCCAGTCCTCCATTGGCTCCAGGAAGCTCCAGCTCAGCATAACACTGTCTGCTGCTGTGGCCGTGGCCTTGGTTAGAGTTACCAGGCGACGCTGAACCTGATGCACCTGAGGTAGTGAATATTATTTAAAAACCTGGCATAGTACGAAAACCAGACAACGATCTGCAATAATAACAGTAGTTAGCTGTTATGGACAGTTTTCTATCTTACGAAATGGTTAGGGTCCTTTTTAAGTACAGGATGGTCCATACAACAGGCAACCAAGTCTCACGTGTTGCGGTGATGTCTTAGTCAGCATTATCATTGTGTATAATGTAATTTTTTCTTTGTTCCATACCGTTTTTCATGCTTTGAAATATATGCTTTTTAACATCTAGTGTCTCCTAAGTTGATTAGTGATGTCATGAGTTTTCACTTCTCACAAAAGCAAACTGAGCAGTTTCCAGAAAACACAAAATTGGAGAGCAGAATTTACGAACCATCGTGTATTTTTAAAAGATCCTAACCAATTTTTATAATTAAAAAAGTCTCCATACTGTATCTGTAAATATAATAACCCATTATTTTTCTGAATATAGTCAAGGCAACTTTCACTTTAATATGATTTTGAAGTATATGGGGACATTATGAGAGAATAAAATAGTAGAATGCAAGCAACCATACCTATAACTTATACCTAGCATAGTTTATAAACAGAGTACCTGGTCTGCAGTAAGGGTGAGATGTGGAGGGGCTCTGGTGGTGACAGGATCAGACCAAGGGCTGGGGAACGAAGTCCCCTGACTGTTGACAGCACGCACCAGGAAAGTGTAGGTGTACCCTGGTGACAAGTGCCCGACAACACATGATTCTTGCGTGATGACAGCATCAGCCACCCGCCACTCAGACCATCCCTGGCGCCAGTACTCCACAGCATACCACTGGTGGCCTGTCTTGCTGCCCTGGGAGTTGGGCAGCCAACTTAGATGCACTGCAGTTTGGTTCCAACCCAGTATACGGGGCTTGCTGGGTGGTGGTGGCAATACTGGTAAATCCTTTGGCTCTGTGTCCTCCACAACATTAAGCACCGCCTCCTGCTGTATACTGCCTGTTGCTGCCGTTACATGACAGCTGTATATGCCAGCGTCATCAAACTGCACATCTTTGATGATGAGGGCACCATTATCTGGCAGAGAGAGCCGTGACTGGTGAGAGTGCTGACTCAGCTGACTAGACGGCAGATGTGCAGCAGACCGGTACCACCAGGTGACACTCGCTGCTGCTGCCTCACTTACCACCTCACATGAGAACCTGGCTACTCCTCCGGGAGCCACTGTCAGGTCCTTGGGCCCCACACCCACCACTGGAGGAGGCAGTGCTGTTACCACCACTACTTCTGCTCGCCCACTCACCCCTCCACCACTGTTAATGCCCCAGCAATAGTAAACACCGGAGTCCTGCGTGCCTGGATGGTGCAACAGAAGAGTACTGCCATCATCTGACACTGAGGCGTGGCTGCTGGTGTGACCAGGGGTCAAAACAACCGTCTTATCCAGAGTGGAGAGGCGCCACAGCATGAGGGGTTGAGGCTCGCCTTCCACAATGCACCGCATTCGTGCCTCATTGCCACGGATCACCTGCAGGTGCTGAGGCCGCTTGGTCAGCACTGGAGCATCTAGCACAGTAAGCATAGCCCTGGCAGAGGCTACACCCGCCTCACTCTCCGCCTTACACACATACATACCCGAGTCCGCCACCGTTACTCGCTGCAGAACTAATCGCTGGTCCTCAATAGTGGCTCTTCCCAGTGGCATCCCTCTATCCAATCGCCTCCAAGTGACTGCTGGGATGGGAGAGCCTTTCGCCTGGCAACCCAACTCCACATCAGCACCTGACGCCACTGACGTGTTGGATGGCTGCTCCTCAAACCACGGCTTTACTGGGAGAATAAAAACTCTATCGATAGAACATCCACTTCATGAAAATGCAGCTTAAAAATTTATGGTAAATAAGTGACTAACCAGACAAGGGACCCTTTTCTTGCAAAATGAAGGGGCTTTCTATTATCTGTGTCTATATTAAATGGACTACAAAGGGGCATCTTCAGCCTGCATATCACTAGGTTCACATACAGAGCCTGGAGCCACAACAACAACAACAACAAGTTTACTAATGCATTTCTGCATTTGACATGGTGATATTCTATTTTTTTTTACATTAAACATAGGTTAATCTCATGATACTGGAGAGAGATGCCTTCACTTGGTGGCACTGATATGCCTGAGCGACTCTGCTGTCTGGTTACTCAAACGTCCCTCAATTCACTCCCAAAAGGAGAGTGGTAGGGAGCAGGAGAAGCCTACCAGATTTTGGGTTCACGTTCAAATGAGCCTGGATTGTTACTACTACTACTACTACTACTATTACAACTACTACTACTACTAGTAGTAGTCATACCCGTATATACCAAAGAATATTCTTGCATAATATACCAAACACATTGTTAGAGAGACAGAGAGAGAGAGAGATGATGGAGGGCTACAAACCCACGGTAATATGGTTTAGGTCTCTAGGAACAATAATAAACACACTTGACCATCGACCCATATATTTCATAATATGTTCATGCAACCACAAAACGATTTTATAAGACTTAAGAAATTACCTCTTGTATCGATGAGGTTAATGAAGGCTGTATCTAATATCACCAGCTTGAAAATTCTCCCCAAGGCTGAATAAAATAGCCTGGAGACAACAAGAACAGAATAAATAAGTTGTCTTATTAGTGAAGTGTTAACTTACTCATGACGGTGAGGTGAGATGGTGGTGCCTGGCGGGCACCAGCAGCATTGCGGGCACGACATATGTATTGGCCCGAGTCCTGCTGGACGGTCTGGGTGATCATCAGGTCACCGTCCTGGCTGACACTGATGCGGCTAGAGTTGGTGACCTGGTGTCCATCCCTGAGCCAGGTCACCTCAGGTGGTGGGGTGCCCTTGGGAGGCCGGCAGGGCAAGGTGATGGATTCCCCTACCAGCACTTTTATAGAGGAGTCTGCCTGCTGCTGGAAGTCATAGGCCAATGTGGCCACAATGAGTGTGGCATTTTTTGAACGTGTGGTGCCATAGTTGTTTGAGGCCACACACCAATATGTTCCCGCATCACTGTCCCTCCTGGTGGCTGTGACCCGCAGGAAGAACAGTGACCCTGAGGGAAGAAGCACCCGGTGTGAACGCTGATCCTGTGATGACGTGACCACTTCCTCCCCGTCCCGGAACCATCGGATTCTGGAGCTGCCTGAGGCGGCGCAGTTCAGAGTAGCGGGGTCATTGGGCCGTGCCACCACGTTGCTCGGGTGTTCCTTGATCACTGGAGGCGCACCTGTACGGGAAAAGTCATCATCATCATTATCATCACATCAGTCTAATCATCTTCATTTTCATCGTCAGCAGCAGCAGCAAGAATACTTTATCTACTGTATTTACAGACGGCATAAAGTTGGGCCTAGAAATTAGGTAGACAGCACGATAGATTAAGAACTACTAACATCATGCACACTGAAAACAACAGTTAATGAGATGTAATGTCATTTGCTCATATGCGACATTGATTTTTTTGTGTAAACTGAAAATGTCCTACCCCAACCACCTTCAAGTAACCAAAGAAAGAAAGAAATGTTTGATTTGAAAAATAAAGTTAAGTAGGAACTAATGCAAATCAGTCTTATATCCATTTTCTTTGCCTCATAAGGAGATTAGGGGCCAGGAACAAAGCTACTTAATCCCGACATTCCAGGCAAGGGTTATCAGTCACTCCCTCAGAGTCAAATCATATGATTAATAAACTCCGACCTATCCTTGGATGTAAATCTTCAAGGATCATCTTCAGTTCGATTCAACCACCAGACGTCTACAGTACAGTGCTTGGTTATGTACGGTAATTACTAACCGACATGGTAAATGGTTTCCTGAACTACAAAGAACCACTGGATTTGTCACTCAGTGGAGTCACCTAAAGGGAACACTACATCGGGTGAGTGATTGATGAATGCTCACACCTACCACCGTACCAGTAAAAAGGTGCACTCTATTTTTTTTTTTTTTTTTAATGTTATCCACCTTCTATCTTTTATTCTATAAACATCGAATGTTACATGACTGTAGTCTAAGTGCCACACGTCATTTGTAAATTTCTTATGTAGCTAATTAATTTTGTCAGTCTCCTGTATGCTGTCTATATCGTTTCCGGATCGAAGTATTTTGAGGTGTAATGTGCAAAATAAATCGCTGAGAAAGAGGTGTTGCAGCCCGACAAACCCTCACACCTGATCAGGAACTAAGTCTGGGCCGAAAATGTTGAATCCTCACATTAACTAAGTATAAGTATGTGGACAACTGGACATCATTCTTACACTTGAATATTTCACTAAACTGAAACTGTAGTCGGTTTGACTTTGCCTGACAGCTTGGTTACACCCTAACTTGAAAAGCAAGTCGTGGGCTAGTTGCATGAAATTCCATGAGTCATGGTTACGAGATAAGACTGATTCTTCGTGGCTGCTATTTAAAATACCTCTCCACTCTGACTACAACTGGCCATCAAATGAATTGAAAGGCAGTAGGTATCCTCGTCAGGTTAGAACAAACGCCCTGCAGTGACAGACAAGAAAGATGGGCACGTGTTTCTCTCTCTCTCTCTCTCTCTCTCTCTCTCTCTCTCTCTCTCTTACCACATCATCCTAGTCTGTTGTAGGCTAAATAACATTTTTTAACTATAACTGTACCTGAGACAACACAGTGCCGTGCCTGAAAGACATTTAATTTCAAGTTGCATTCAGGGTGACACAGGAGGCTTCGTGGCCCCTCATCCATGGAGATTTATTTAGCACATTACACCTTAACATTCTCTTGTATATTATTAATATCGCTTTCATATCGGTAGTCTGCACCAGTAACTTATGAGATAATACTGAGGTGCAATGTGCAGAATACATCCCTAAGATAAAGGTGTTAAGAAATTCCGAAACCGATTCAAACTATTAACCATAAAATCAAGAAACTCTCACATGTTGAAACATACGAGGATCACATGTAATTATTGATATCCTGTATACAGTCAACACCACTGCTGCACTGCTCTAGTCTAATGGTACAGCTGCGAAAACTATGTAGCTATGGTACCTCATACTGAGGGACACAAATTTCCACAGTATACCGACTGCGGCGTTCTAACTACTACACCACCAGGCGTCCTTCCTCCATCCACACTGCTTTAGGTCAGCCATCTGTCACTACATCCTTCTTCAGTCCCAAAATACCAAAATCCCTCTTCATCCCTATTTCTATCTTCCCTCACCCTCCCAAACTCTCTCCTGTTACGGTACTTCTCATTCATTCAGTCCATGTAATTACCCGCCCCTGTAATTTGTCCCCATTCCATATTTCTCCCCTGTCATCCCTAATTCAGTCTTGCTATATTCCCTTCACTTTAATTGGTAGACCTATCTTTGTCATCTTGCTATCGTGAATGCTGAGCTGTAGCAAGAGTTTACTACTAAATTAAAGTGTCAGTCATGAAGAACTGCTATAATAAATAGGTAGAGCTAAAATACTACGTTATTTTGTAATTGGTCTGCGAGACATTGGCAGCAGAAGGAAGAAAATCATCGCCAAGGTAAGGTGAGTATTCCAAAGTATTGTACACCATTTCTAAACTCTCTCCGGCTGTAATCCTAGAAATGCCTCGGCAGTCCCCTATCACCTGAAAATATGTTCCATTAATCATTACTCATTGCATCCAAATCCTAAATGTCCTTTCTTGTAGTATTTGTACTTCAGTTCGCTCCAAACCTGAGTAAATTATTATCTGTTTGGAATAATAATATGCTTTCGATACATACTAAAGTGAAAATTTACAAGTCCATGGTTAGACCAATTTTAATTTTCGGGCATGAGTCATGGTACAGTACAATTGCAACAGATCAGAAAGTATTAGGATTTGAGAATAAAATACTGAGAAGGATTCTTGGGGTAAAGTGGCAATACAGAGTTACAAATGAAAGAGTAAGGGATATTACGAGAGTGGAACCAGTTAATGAATATGTGAGTGTCTCGCTGGAAGTGGCTGGGGCACATATACAGAAAAGAA